>NW_027635552.1:0-42504 GCF_903797595.1 Erithacus rubecula | reverse complement strand
TAAACAATTCACCATTTGTTTATAGAACTGCTGTGATAGAGAACAGTACTTAAGGAAAAACTTGAAAGACTTTGTTTGCTCTCAAATCCTAGCTGAGGTATGGTATATGAATACACTGAACTAAGAAGCTGCTCTTTATGTGTTTGTCTTCAAAGAGTGTGTTAGTGCATCCATTTGGCTGAGTGTACCTGACCATATTATTTAAGAGGAAAACATCACTCTTTCAGCTCAATATGTAATTCATCGCACAGTATAAACTTTATGAAGGGTTATATTTTTGTATTATGTACAAGTAGTTGTATTTTGGTTGATACTGTTGCACTGTACCATTACTAAAGGAACTGTAATTGACAAAGTTAACCTTGTCTTGGATTTCCTTTCCTTTTCCACTCCTAGCAATGTTACTTATCTCAGTTTTAGGCAAAGTTTTATGGGGGTGACTGCCTTATTTTGAACTTTTTAATCTTCATATGATTTTGTATTCCTCTTTGTTACTGAAGGTGCAATGATTTAATCCCAAGTGGGTTCCACAGAACTCTCTCAAAGTTATAGTGTGATCATGAGGTCTTTAGGAGTATCCAACACAAAAAAAATCCATTTAAGAATTATGGCTTAAAAGTTAGTCCTTCTCGCAATTAATTCCTTTGTAAAGATAAATCTTAAGTGATTAACAGCTCTAAAGCTGTTTATTATCAAAAATGTGAAAGACCTAGTTTAAGGCTCAGTCTGATCTCTTAGCCATCTGACCATACTGACAACAAAGAACAGCACTTTCATGCACTTGTGTGTAAAGACTTTGTTCTTCGTAGCGAGAGACTATAAAGAGCATCCTCTTCTGTAGTATTATGTGTCCAGCAATGCTATAAAAAATTGCTTTGTTGTTTCCCTTTAAGGTAGATTAGTCACTGGGTACTCTGTTCCCTTTGGCATAGTTTGAAACTACTGAACCACTTCAAAAGGTAAGGGGAGAATTTCTGTTGTAAATGTGCTCTGCTTATTTCAGTTCTCTGTAGCCCCAGAAGATCGTAAAGACGACAGAAAAGAAGTCCTATTTGCCAGTGTACTTCTGGACTATATTTCACTTTGCAACAAATTCAGACTCACTGTTTGTGATGAAACACTAATTAAACCACTGGAATCAGATTAGATGTTGATGATGTATAGAATATTTCTGATATTTTTCATACAAATGAGGAATACTGTGGAGGTACTTGGTGGAAGAAGTCGTCATAAATGCAGCTCCATTGGGAAACATATTACAAGATTATGATGAAAAACATCAGCTTTGAGGAACACAGATGCAGCAGGTGATGCCTACAAGTACTGTATTACAAGTTGCTTTCAAACTACAAATCCATGGTACCAAACTACTGGCACCCGTCCCAGTGACATTAGAAAAGTCTTGTTTATGACTGTGCATTTTGGTAGGGATTATCATGATTCTTGAAGAAGTGCAAGGGCACTCTTTGGGTGGATGGTTGTAGTAGTTACAATGCACTCACATACAGATTGGCAAAGGATTTGCTCTCTAAAGAGTGGACAGAAATATATTCTTCTATAGCAGTGTGCATCTGAAAACCTACAAAATAGTTAGGTAAAACTTTAGAAAAACTGCTTTTAGAAACTATGCCCTTGTCATGATCTTTGTTGTCTGAAATCTTGACCTCAGCCTGCTAGGACAGTGTTACATACAGTGCAGTAATTGTGTAAGAAAGGCAGCATAGAAAATCCATGAATTAGTAAAAATTTCTCTAAAACACTGACTTTCCTCCTATTCACACTCATCTTCCATGTCCCCCAGAAGTCCATTTTGGAATACATATTGAACTGGTGCCATCCTATCCCAAATATTCTGTATCTTCATCTCCAGTTTCAATCACTTATACTCTTTTAGTAGTTGCTTATGTGTGAAGGAAAGGCATTGGATTGATTTACAGCTTCTCATACCCTTCTTCATTAACAGCTGTGGCTTTGCCTTGCTTTATTCTCTAGATTCATGTAATGATTCCACATAAAATGAAAGCCAAATTAGCTGGTAAGAAAGTAAGTGGTTTGGATTTTTTCTCTCTGGTGGTAGAATGGATTATAGTACACCATTATCTGATAACAGCAATTAAAAAAACTGAAATTATGTGAGCTCAAGTAGGAAGAGTCTTTGTTTCAAATGACCTGGCAGAAGTTTAGGTTAGAGAACCATTTTTAATATTTTGGAGACACTGTGTTACCCTTCCAATACCTCAGTTGTACTCTTGCAGCTGCGATGGTGTAAGGCTACAGAAAAGGGGGTTGGTAGGGCAGCTATAGGGTTTTTATTTAAGATTAGGAATAGAAGCAGAGAAGCTAACAGGGACACAAACACAACTTACTTCTAGCCTTAGGCTCAAAACACTCAGAAACATTTTTAACTTTAGTATCTAGAAAAAATTGAAGACTGGTTGTGTGGCCTGAGCTTGCTTTTCCCAGTCGTATCCACTTGGTTTCATCACATTCTTTTCACTGCACAAATCTATATGCAAGATGCTGTATCTGTTTCAAAGCCAATGAGATGATTTTGGCATGATAATACAGAGCGCTATCCATTGAAATAGGTACTTTCTTGTCAACTGTTACATGAAAAGCATTTAAAAAATGTAGGAGAAAAGGTGATGTCACAAATCAGCTGCAAGTAAGCCTAGCCTGTTCTGGTGATGGAGCAGAGGCATTGTGTTGTGTGCCTTCAGGTGGGCACCACACTTCTGCACTTTTATGCCAGTAGTGCTCTTCAGCAAGGTCATAACTTGGGATTTTTGCTACAGTCAAAGTAACCTGGGCTGTCTGCTAGTTTGGAGTCACTACAGCAGGATGGGCAGCAGTCTTCTTCACTGTACAGTGGCTTGTTAGCTGGACACAAAAGAAGAACAAAAATAAGAATATTAAAAGATAACCTATCCATACTGTATATTCTCCATTGTTCACATTGTGTTCAGTAGTTAAAAGTTCAGTGTACAAATCACAGGAGGAAATGCCTCCAAATGGTCACCTTTTATCCTTGTGTTTCCTGGACTTTGTATTCATCTGTGAAACCCTGAGTTATGCATTTCATCCAATAAAGTTCTATCTTGGTGTATGCATAAAGTACACACCAAATGTTTTCCTAGAAGAGCAGTTAAGGCAATATCACAACACAAAAAAGGTAACCCAACTTCCCTTCAAACACACACTGAGCACTTTTGTTTGTCTTCACAAAGAATCACATGTGAGATCTCCAGCAAGATAAGGTCAAAATTTTAAAAGAAAAAAAAAAAATCCCAAGCCTTGTATTGAAGCTCTGCACACACACAGATTTTGTGGGTGTTTTGAAATTTGTGAAAAAGCTCTTAATGAACTGCAAGGACTGTGATGGATTTTTGCCTTTTTTATTTTTCCCTGTTGTCATCATTCTATCATCTGCCCTGGAGAGTGGTCCCTGGGAATTTGCAGAGTCCTGGAAGGGTTCCTCATAATGCATATAACAGAAGAAATATGCAGACTGTCAAGCAAAGATGGGATATGAAGTACTGAGCCTATGCAGACACCAGCAAAGTGTCAGCTATCACAGGCTGTGCTGCATAATTGAGGGTCTGAAAAGAGTGAGCAATGGCAAAGGAGTTCAGGAGGAATATAACTCTCCTACTCTATAAGCTATAGTAAGCATTTAACACTTCTATTTTATATGCTTCATTGACTTTTGGTCTTTGTTGAAGGAAATGAGGCAGACCTTTATTGTGAAAAACTCTTTGTAGCCTTTAACCAATTACATTGATAGGGCCATTATCTCCTCTAAGCTGATTGCCCAGTTTTTTTATTTTCTCTTGTCAGCTCTAGTCTCTTGAAGTGTCAGCCACATCTGATTGTGGTGTGGGGGGAAGTTTTAAGGGCAATCAAACTGTGCATCTGCCTCTCATGGTGAGGTCAGAGGCAAAGGAAGAGCAGATTGAGACACTCAAAACTTAGAGTCAGTTTCAGTGAGCAACAAGAGCATCCAGGAGACAGACTGCACATCTCTAAGATCACCCAGCCATAAGCGGAGTCACCTCAGTGCAGAAGTAGTGGAGCAAGATGAACCAGAAGATGCTAGCTTAAGGAGGAGAATGTAGTGAGGCAGGAAGGGAAAGCAGTAAGTCAGGTCCCTGAGATTGGAAACAGTCACCTGAGTCATTGGGTCCAGGTGCAGTGTATTTACCTGGATGCTGGTGAAGATGCCTGAGTGAAGGGCTGCTGGCAAATTTTTCTGAGAGGTAGAAATCTGGATTGTTAGAAAGGGCTGCAGTTAGGGCAAGTGTCTAGCACATGGGATCCCAACATCACATCCCCACTCTGTTACATGTTTTTTTTTCTATTTCTCCTTTCCGAAGAGCTCAAATCCTTCTCAGCTGAGCATATCAGCCAGTCAGGTAGTGGGGAGGAAGTACACTGGCTACAGAAGCACTTGACCAATTTCAAGGTCTCTCTTTTCATACATAATTGTGCAACTACAAGATTAGTGAATCTTTATAATCAAAGTGTTAGCAAAATTATTGTTGACTACCCTAGGAAAAAAAAATAAAGCCAGTACTATCCAGTGTGGTATGTCCCACCAACTCATCCTGCCATCTGAACTTAAGCCAAGTGCAGGTGTAGAGGTGTGCCTTATCCCCAGCTTCCTGGGGCTGCAGAGACCATCCCACTGCTCCATGATTTCTTGAAGAAAGCTTTAATTAGCTTCTTTGCTGTATTTAAGTATTAGTTAAATACTTTTGTATGGGTTAGTAATACCACCAGCTATTGCACTAGTAGTGTGATTAACTAGAGACACAAAGACTTTTTAAAATGCTTTTTCCATTTTCCTGTAAGTTTCATCCTTCCTGTGGAGAATGAACATTTTGATCTGCTTTCCTTAGCTGTTTTCAGTGGAAGGATGTGGATGTCTTGCAAGGCTTCCTGCAACAGCAAGGTCCTAAGTGTTCAGATAACTTCTTGCTCTTACTGACATACTGTCTTTATTTGCTTTTTTTTTTATTTCTTGCTGAAGATCCCTTTTTCTACACACCAGATTAAAATATACAGCAGCCCAGTCTGTCCCAATGTCCCTGGAGATAGAGTGTAGTCCAAGTCTCTCTTGAGCTTCTACATATACCTAGCTATGCTAGCACACAAACATTTTTAGCTTGCTTGTACACACGACACTCAAGTAACTTGCTGATGACCTCTCATCCCTCTAGTGAGATGCAGAAAGTCACTGTCACCAGACTTTGAGAGAAAGTATTTGGTGTCATCTCTAAGAATATAAGGAATACTCTAAGAAAGCTAGATGCTTGATCTTAATTTTGTTGAGTTTCCATTCTTCTATCCCCACTGCTGTGTAAATCCTAAGATTTTTTCCCCTTTTAGGCACTTGTCATTTGTCATGCTCTAAAAATTGTCAAATAGTTGATGGTATATTGGACAGCCATGTAGTTTAAATGAACGTCTTTCACTTTACTCTAAAACCTTAGCTGAAGTAAAGACCACTCTCTTTCTGATGTCTGCCTGCAGTTGGATTTCCTCCATTCTGTTATCAGTGATTTCTAAAATGTATATATAGTATGTCTAATTTTTCTTCTTTGCATCCATCTTCTTTACCCTGGCTTATGTTTAAATTTCTGTGTAGTTTTAAAAATTTAACCCTGGTTATAAGTGTGAAGAACTAAACCAAAAACATGACTGAATAACAGTTAGAATTGACCTTGGTCCTGATAAGGTAATGATTGTAATAAATTAAAAAAAAAAAAAAGCAATAAGATAGGCTTCATATCTTGTTAAAACGAGAAGAGATTAACTACCACTGAACAATACAAAACAAAAGGAGTGGAATTAGACTTTATTTATTTATTTATTTATTTATTTATTTATTTATTTATTTATGTCTAGAATTTCATAGAATGAGCAGTTGTGATACAGAAGATTTTCCTACTGAAACCTGTGCAGGCTATTACTTCTAGAAATATAATTAAGGGTTCTGCAAAACAACCTCACAAAGTTGCAAAGAAAATCAGCCATGAGTGGGTAAAATGTTTAGCCTTGGCCTTTGAACCACTGCTAAATTAAAACAGCAAATGACTGGGTTTAGTCATATAAAGATCTTTAACTTATCAGTTAAAATTTTACTTGGGAAAGTATGACAGGTTGTTGCATAATGCTGCAGGAGAACTGATTAATTAATAACAGAGTTTCTTACCTTCATGTGAAGACTGCCAGTTTGGGGATTTCATCTCCTGTTCCTGGCTCCTGTCCCAGCCTATCATTCATTCATCCTTGCATAAAAACAAGCCTCATTTAAAGAAAAATTCTTACTCATGTTTTGTTGTTGATCTGTTTTGTTGTACTTTTTTCTGTTCCAATGCCTACTACCCTGATTTATTTGAGAATCTTGTAAGTCTGTTTCAAAAGTTCCATCTGCAGCTCTTCTGGTTGTAAGTGAAATGTGTAGAAGTCCCATGTTTATGTTGTGTGAATCTGAAATTTTTATGAAATCATGGATAAGAGGCTCCTGTAAACTAACCGTATTCTATAAATGAAGCATTTACTCCAGGTGAACCACTCCATTTTATTATTGTTATGGTCTTACAGATTTTTAAAGACAAAAATATACTGTTTCAGACCTACTGAGCTGGTTTTATCAATATCAAAATACTTTTATCAATATCAAAAATATTAATACTTTCTTGTTGGTTGGTGTTTTTTCTTTGGGCATTTCTATATAGTTTTCTTTCACCTAAACTTAAATATCTTTTCTTTAAAAATCTTGTTCAGGCCAGGCTCTGCCTTAATGTCACACTGATGCTTACTACTTTATCAGAACACTGACTGCTTTGTCATACATCCAGCTCATCTCCTCTATTTCTGGAAACCAAGAAACTGATCACACTGTGCTATTTCTTGAGCTAAGGCTTAATTAATTTAAGAAGCTATTGTGCTCTGCCCATTAAATCTATTCCAGCACTAAAACTTACAACATTTCTTGAAAATCTTAGGTACAAAACCTTAAAATTGCTACAGAATTTGTAAATGGGAAGACAGTAACACCCTTCCAACTGATCACAGGGATCTCATTACTGCAAGGTGTAGATGGCTTGGTCTGATGGCACTATGAATGCATTCTTTTTTAGACCTTTTTTTTTTCCCCCACATATCTACATGAAAACACGCAAAATGGGTGACAAAGAAACATAGCTAGTCTAATTTAATGCAATTCTAAACTGGAAAAATTAAGTTTTCACTTCCCAAATCTTCCCATACTTCCTGTGCAAATCTTCTATTTGTTGCATTATATCTTCAATCTGTTTTCTCAGCTATGAAGTTTTTTCTGAACTCTACTGGAATGTATCATGATCTGATCATAGATATTTGTATTGTAAATTGTGTAATTTCTTGCTTTGTTGTTTTGGTTTTTTTTCTCTCTGTGCAAGAATATGTCTTACAGGATGACTCCGTGCTAGAAAAAAAATGATGGTGGTCTGTCATCCTGATATTCTACTACAGCTCAAGCTTAGAATAGATTCACAGTAAAGGAAATCAACTGCAACAGCAGTTTTCTTTGAAGCCTCCTTAGTGAAAGTTGGTTCCAAGTGGCTGAAGAGATTTCTCCAGATTGCAGCTGGAAGTATTCCACCTGCAGGCACATTTTAGACAGAACTCAGAAGAGTGAGTCACATAGACTAAAAGAACAGCATGGTTATGTTTCTGTGGTCTGGGTAAACATTTCTGCTTTCATGTACCTGCAGCAGTGCTTTTTTAAACTAAGACTGCCACATTTGGTGCCTTCTGCAGAGCCAGATTTTATGAGATTTTTTTTTTACCTTTTCTGCTAGGATCACAAAGTTATTAATTCACTCATAAAAGTGCTTCAAATGTGTACTGTTGATTTATGGGTTTTACCCACCTGTTAAAAGAGTAAATGTTGGTTCCTCTACCAACAAGACACATCTGCTCTCTTTTACACTCTAAAGGAGGAAAAAGATTTCTGCTCCATTAAAACTTTAAATTAAGTGGACCAAGAAAAACAGAAATAAGTTCTAGAACGGTCAACTACATACACAAGTCCTGTCACACTTTCAAGCACATCAGTGAGCATTTTTGCTGATGTTTTTTTATGTGTCTATTTTTCGTATAGTAGAAACAATATGAATAACCACATTTTTTTGAGGCTCATTCAAATAGTTTTAGTGACGTCCAATAACCTATACAACTAAGCATTCTTAAAAATCCCCTACTGTTAATCTCACATAGATGTCTATTTTATAGCTTCAAATACCTTATTTTAAGTAAACATCAAAGTCCTAAAATTCAGAATTATTTTGTTAGGAAATATGTAAGAACAGATTGATTGTTTTGTGGTGTTTTTAGCTGCCTGAAGTGTGACATGACTTGTAATTTAGCAAATTATAAATTAATAATTAAAAAGTAATGTTGTGGCAGCCTAAAATGATTCCTAGTAGTAGTCTTATGACTTATTTTTAAATGTGAGAAAGTAGTAATTTTCTAGATTTGTCCCTTCTGATGTAATACTATTTCTCTTTGAGATCCTATTCAACCAGGTATGAGGACTATGTGTTAATTTTGCCTTACTGATAATTTCCAGTATTTAATCTCTCTAAAAAGTATATTTTAAAATAGATTTGGTGTTCATACATAAATAGTTTCATCTTTGTCTGTATATTGATCTCTTTCAAAGTATGTCTCAAGGCTGAAATTTTCAGGAAGCCAAAGAGCTATTGTATACTTACCTCCCATAAACAGAAAAAAGCAGTACCAACTCCCGTGATACTGTTACCAAAGTCTTTCCTTCAATCTCTGTTTTTTAAATGGCTTATACTGAAATAAATGAAACTGAACTATGCAGTGGGAATTAAAAGAATACCAGTAGCCCCAACATTTCTTCTTCTAAGGGCTCAGTTCAAAAGTGGCCCATACATAAAAAAGCACAATGCAGCCAACAAGGGTAGCAAGGCAAGGGTTTCTTTTTCTTCTGTATAAAGGTCTTTTCTCGATAGACAAACATTGATAAATGCCACTGTTTTCCTTGTGGGTGGGATTTATCTCAGCCAGCAGTACAAAATGGAAGAAAACAATTCGGAAATAAATCCTTTGGCTGTGTATCACCATGTGAGTCACTGGCATGGTAAATGCAGCAGAATTACTCTGGGCTGTTACAATTAGAAGTCTGGTCTGAAAAACTAGTTTCAGCACCCAAGAAAACAGGTATCTGAATATGCATATAACTATGCTATGACTGCTTTCAAATGTGGTGCATAAAATTTAATTCATTTTTATGTCTTTTTCCTTGAAGACTACACATACTAAGGTTTTTATTTAGTTTGTTTGGAGCACTGCTGAGCCCTATAGTTAGGACATATGTTTAATTTGCCTTCAGTACTTTTGTTCTCTATACTTTCATCCAATGCAATTGAATGCATATATTAAAATATCTAATATGCATATATTAAAATATTTAATACACATATATGAGAAATATTTAATATTTTAAAAATAATTAACATTTGAAAGGCTTACAAATAAAAGAATGATTTTTATTCCGGTAAAGTAATTACCATCAGCAGTGAAGATAAAATTAACTGCATGCATGGGTCAATAAACTACTGAGGCTTTTAAGTCAAAATACATTTGTCAAAGCCTATGGAGTTGTTAATCAAGTTTCAACGTGCACAGAATAAGACAAGAAGTCTGGGGAAAGTTGTGTTCTATTATGATATTAAAATTGCTAACATAACACATACTTGCAAGTGCCAAATTCATATTGTGAAGAAACCTCTTTAAGGTGGCTCTAAAGGTTAACTCCAAAACATCTCTAAAACCTCTTATATATTTTAAATGTAGTGATATTTGTTTTTATGTAAATAAATCCCCAAAGTATAACAAGAAATATATCCATTAGTTGACTTCTTGTTACATGCAATTAGCAGGAATCTATTTAATTCTTGACATATGTAGAACTCATAAACTCATACCACAGTGCTATGAATTATTTATTATGGAGTAATTATTATGATTGATTTCCCTTCAAAACATTTTGATTCCTTGGAGTATGGTGTGACTCAATAAGGAAATTTAAAGTGGTTTAATTTTCCCTTGGTGAAATTCAGAATGAAGTTTTTTGAAAAATGTTATGAGATACAACTGAAAAATATCCCTCTAACACCTCACAGTATCAAAGAAAATATACCAAATACTGAAATGCTTTGTTAGAGTAAAAAAAACAACAACATAATTTTGATATTATGATATGATGATGATATTATGAGACATAATTCCTTTTAATGTCCAGATAATACAATATTATGCCTAAGTATATTTGCATGGCTCTGAACCTGACTAATATGCCTTAGGGAAATACAATGTGTTTTTAGTAGCTTAAGTACCAGGGAAGTGAAAGATTTCAAATTTTTGAGGGAAAAGAAAGAACTTGCCTTAGAGTATTTTAGATGTAAGAGATCATGGTGGTTTGTGTTTTGTTTTTTTTTTTTCAAGTAATAAATTTTGAAGTGTTAGCTATTTATCAAAATTTAGTATAATATAGTATATAAATGATGTATATATATATATAGCATACATAGTATATATATAGTATATATATATATATAAATATATATATATATGTTAGTATGTAGCAAATATATAACATTGCAATTCTTATTATACTATGCAAAGAATAGTATCCCAATTAATTTTTTAATAGATGTGAAATATAAAAACTTACTTCCATGTCTTGACTCAAAATAGAGTAATACAGGAGACTAGGAAGTGTAATATGCATTGTGATTTGTGGAACATTTGGTCTAGGACTTAAATATTAAAAAAGCTTAACCTTCCAGAGAGGAGTATCCACTCATAGGATTGAGTTGTAAACTTGAAGACTCTTGTAAGTACCTGATCAGCATTAATGCCAGATTTCATTTAATGTTGCTGCTCTTTGTCTTCCCTCTCATTGATTTCACCAACTGTGTTTTCCGTGTGGAATGCCACTTTATTAACTGGTATAATTGGGTTAAATTTTAAAATATTAGCTTTTTTAAATTCGGTAGCAAAAACAGTTGTTCACTTTCTTAGTTTTCTTCTCATATCCTCTTTTTCTGCTCTGTGGAAACGAAGAGGGATCCATTGAAAACCCAAAAAGCAGCAGGTGAGGAAGAAAAGGATTTACATTTAAAAGAGTTATATGTACTCATCCTTCTCTGCACATGCAAGGGACATTTCTTCTGAATCTTGAAACCACAGTAATTTTGTGGGTGTAAGAAACACATTCCTCAACCATCTCCTTCTTAGATCTTGGTAAATGTGATGTCCTGTGCTCTATTTTAACCTTTTCTGAAGAATGAATGTTGGGAAGGAATTAAATGTAGAGAGTAAAAGGATGGAGGAGAAAAGAAGAAATAACAGACAGTAAGACAGTAGTCTGCAGTACATCTTCATAATACAAATGAAGAGAGAAAATGACACTTTTCTCAAGGAAAGTACATCCAACAGGTATGCTAATGTTATATTCTCATGTCTGGTTCTATCTTTGAAACTTTCTAACTCCTTTTAACAATTCCTAGGTGTTCGCTTCCAGTAATAGCTAGAAGACATAGTAAATTTGTCCTGTTTTCATGAGAACTCAGCTTTGGGAATATGAAAACTGGTACGTAAAAGAAGAGATTATGTACCAGCAAGTGTGAATTTTTGCAAAGAATCTGTGTTAGGTGTGGTGTAAGTTGTGGAAAATAAAATACAGTAAATACTACAGGTGTATTTCACAATTCAATATTTATTTTCTGTAAAAGTCTGAAGCTGAGCATCACATAAAATACTGCGACTGAATATTATATTCAATAATGTATGTAATATGTAATTATCAAACATTGAACTGAGGTCTATAGGCAGTGCTTACGCAGTGCAGTATTTTGCTTATGTTTCTGATGGCTCATTTAATTCATGCCTAGGACATTATTTATCAAATTACTTATTAATTTCAAAAGCAGAGTCAGAATAATAATGTAAGGGTGTAAAATATTCAACTAGATTAAGATAATGATGACTTAGAAAGAAATAATTTGAATCTGTGAGAAATGTAAATTAAAATTTGCATATGTGAACCCATGTGTGAAGAAATAATATGAGTAGACGGGGTGCAGCTTACCCAGTGAACATAACTATTGCACCTGAGTCTTTGGAAGTGACAGATTTTATCACAATAAGATTAATTTGAATATCTTGTATTTTTAGAACTAATATTGCATAGTGGTTCCTGCTGAAATGGTTTCAGTAACCAAATATCTAAAATTTTCTGTACTATAATTTTATTTCTATGCTTTATAAGCGTATTTCACCAGAAAGCACCTTCTGGTATATCTCTCTTGTCAAAGGAATGTAGGAACGTGCAGGTTCATACATGAAATACAGAGGTTCAGATATAATTTCTGGATTAAATCCTTCATTTGCCAGATGGATTTTCTGATGCTTGAAAGTTGCAGTAATTTGCATAACATCCTACAAAAGAAATAATCCAAGTAAGGTGCAATATTCTGTTTCAGTCTGTATCATTGAAAATATATCATGTACTTTCTGGATAAAATAGATCATACAATTTACTATACAATTTCTTCGGTTAAACAATTATCAGATTCACAAGCACAGTGAAATCTATATCTAGATGAATATTTTATTTCTTTCATTTTCCTACTAAAGCAATGCAAAAGATTACAAGATTCTGTTTCAAAATATGTATTTTCTTTTAACTTTCCTTAGGGCAGTCCACCACAAAATCATTAGAGTATTTGGTGATGCTCTGCAGAGTGCTGTCTGGTTTTGTGGTACTAGCTCTCTTCTGATTTCCTACTGCTAAACTTAGTTTAAAACATTAAACCCAACAATGTTCAATGCCTTCTTGTCTTACTTGTCTGTATAAGTATTTGCTATACAGCAATTATTCAATGACAATTCATGAACAAGTTGTTCTGCACACAATAGTTGGCGTATACTAGCAGAAGTGGTATATAAATAAATCTCTTTTCAAATGTTGTTTACATTAAGGGAAAAATTTCTAACAGACTGTTCTCAAGCATTGTTATTACTTTTATGGTGTTTCCAATGTAGTGAATATTTTCTTTTAGTTCCCATGCTGAAAAGAACCATTTTAAGTTTTTGTTGAAAGGAAGTTAAAAAACTCAGGTGGAAAACATAACAGAGCCACGGAGATCCCTGGTTTCTTGCATCCTTGTCCCCATGGCTCTGCTATTATTTTAGAATTAAGTAGGAGATATTGAGAACAAAGAAAAGTCTGTCTGATTTGCACAAAACTGGTCCATTGTAACTGTGTGTCATACTAGAAAAAACCTACATATGGACTGCTGAAAATTTTTCAAGACTGATTTTGCTTTTAATCCAAGTTTGCATGAGGATTAGAAGTATTTGTTTGTCACTCTTGTTTAGGGTGACCTCTTTCTCAAGACATGGAGAAGGAAATTAGTTTTTTTCCAAACAGAAAATTGTGAGTTCAGCATTTATCCTGCTATAGTCCTCTAAGACATTTTATAAAGTAGCAACATTATTTTTATCTTGATTTTTTTTAAATTAAAATGTGTGCAGGTGTAAATATTAGCTAATTAGTACTGCTAGTAACTTTGTTTACTTTGGCTCCTCCTCAGTTACCTAAAAAAAGCTTTCGTCAGAGAACACATAAATGCAAACTGGTTTAATCCACATATATCAACCTTAGAGCTCTGTATAGATTTGCTCAATTTAGTGGAACTAGACAGATCTGTTCCAAAAGCTTTTCCCAGAGGAGGTGACTTACATCCTAAAGCACCATAGATAGTATAACCTATGCTTACTGCATGAGAAGGCACATTTATTTAGTACAGTAATCTGTTAGTGAAAAAGATTATTTTCTCCATCTCTATATTCTTAAATTTATGCCTTTTAGTCAATTTGTCAATATTTAAGGAAACGTAAAACTGCCAAATGTCTCCCAGCATCCCTTAACAGTAGAAAACTGTGAGCTATAAACTTTCAGATGATGTAATGTGGAGCCCTTTCCTACCCCTTGCAGTCCATGCTCTCCTGCCTGGTTGCAGATCAGCCTCCAGAGAGTTCACAAGGGGTGTAATCCTTGCACTTTTAAAGCAGATGTTAAAAAAACATTGTCTCCCAGTTTCGCTTTTGTACTTTAAATGTGAGTGCATTTTAATTGTCATATTAGGAAATCTTTTCCATAAAACTTTTATCTTACTCTCTGTTGTAAATAACCTGGTATTTCTTTGGTGCCTTGTCAGTAATGGTGAACAGTAATCACTTCAAGAGCAACCACATCAGGAAAATTGATGAAATTGAAATTGATCATGTCACCATTTTATAAGAAGATACACTAATGAGTGCAACTACACATGCATTGTTTAATCTTCTACTGACTAGAAGAAAACACTAAATAAAGATAAAGAACTTCAAAGCAAAATCTAACAGCCAAGTTATTAATCCCATCTAGGATTCTTAAAGCAAAATATAAGTTTAATACATCAAATATTTGCTAAAGTTCATCATAATAACAATCACAGAACTAGTAATTTAGGCTACTATTACCTTTTGTTTTCAGTTATTGAAACTGTAAAATGCCTTCTTCATTACATGATCAAAGAGACCAATTTTCAGGTCAGACAGAAGATAAATACAAGAGGGAGACAACTGATTGTCTTACCATTATTCTCACAAAGCGCGGTTGGGCATAACTTGGAAGGAAGTCCTCAACATGCTTATAAAGTCTTTCTCCATTAAAGGTGTGGTAACGTTTAAGTACAATAGCGGCCATCCCTGTTCTTCCTTCATAATCTAAAAAAAATTTTAAAATAATATTAAAAGTAAGAGCATATGTGAATAATTCACGTATAAAATGTGCATTTGAGGGGATTTAGCATTAGTCAGAACAAATGATTGATATTGTGAAATAGCTGTCCTGTATTCTCAGACATCACGGAGTATAAAGTATGTGATTTTTTGTATAAGATATATGATATTTTTTTTTACTATATATGGTATTGGAAGACTTTAAAAGTTACTTTCAGTGGGTTTATTAAATTAAAAAAGTTTCACTGATGTCTTTTTAATAGGAATTCTCCATAGCTGGAAACTGCCTGCTGGGTTTTGTTCCTACCTGAACACTGGTAGCATAATGGTCTAATTAAATCAGAGGGACTATTAATTAAAAAAAACCCCCAGCAACCTGAAAGTACTCACACAAAGATTAATGCAATAGGATGGACATAGACATGTTGGAGATTGTACTTGTTCCATAAAAAGTTAAATTTGTACACTTTTGTACACTGTATGGGCAGTGCTGAGTGCATTGCAGTCTATTCCACAGACAAATTTGTGACAAAAAGAGTAAGTGGGTCCTAGTAAATTGCAGACATCAAATTATGTTTGACATGCTAACAGAAGCAAAACCCCTTTCAAACATATGTACCAGACATAGTTCCTGTATTCTATTTATTGAAGCACAAGTGAAAATTCTAAGTGGAGAAAACATCTAAGTTGGAAGAAATCAGCTGCCACAGTTAAATCTGTTCATAAAAAAAGAGTAGCCTTGAGCTGTTCCTAAAGGCACCAGAAAGAAAAAATATGGGTGTTCCTTTTCCTGAAAATGTATCAGCCGTTACTGAACTGATGATATGCTGTGAAGTTTGATCTGGGAAATATTTGAGGCTCTAATCACTATAGAAATAGGAAAGACTATACTATCTAGATTTTATTGACACTACAACCAAAAATTGATGTGAATTTTGAGGCTTTTTTTTTGAGACATTTCTGCCTGAGGTAGCAATAACCCGTTAGAAGATCTCCCATCAGCTCCAACTGCAGATGACAATGAGAGATGTGCGAGATGCTTTAAATATTAGACTACAGTTTTGTTTGCATTGTATGACTGCCACCTGCTGATCAACCAGTGAGATGATGGCCTTTTAATTGTATTTTTGTGTACCCTCTTTCTTTGAATCCATTGTGTTTCCCATCTCTCTCTCATGTGTCTTGGCAGCTTCTTTTGACTAGTTTCTCTTAATACTAGACTTTATTTTCCTTCAAAGGAAATTATGAACAGTTACCACTAAAAGTTTATCTTCCCCAACCTGTTCCTTCAATGGCTGTGTCTTCTGAGAGATTTTCTAATTTTGTAATTTGGTTTCCTACAGTTTTTCAGCTTGGTACTGTGTATTTTTATGAAGCATCAAATATGACTGAGAACATTCCAATTATGAAAAAATATATATGTTCTTGGATAGTACTCATAAGATAATGGTTTCAAAAGTTACCTTTTAATATACTCTATTTTACCATTTTTCAGATCTTGTGTGGATCATGACTTTGTATTTCTCACTTCATATTTCTCACTTTGTGTAACAATTTTTGATTTATCCCGATGTTTCTTCCATTCATTACAAAATTTCAGCACATGTTTATTAAACATAGCACTTTGCTGAAACAGAAATTTCAAAACACTATAGCAAAGCCTGAATTGCCAAGCTGAAGCCACTTACATCCTTGCATGTATTTGTGTGTGCAGTTGTAAGAACAGGAAGGTTACAGTAAGAAACTACTATGTTCATTTTATATTCTTAAATTGTAGGGAGTGTCTTACTTTTTATGCTTACACCATAAACGTTAACTTCTTGGACAAAATCCATCATACCAATGATCTCTGCAACTTCTGAAGTGGCAACATTTTCTCCTTTCCACCTGTCAAAAAATTGATTATATTAATATGGATGTTACATATCTTTTTATTCTTTATGTGATGGAGGACTACTTTTAATGTGGGCTGCATCCTTCACTGAAGAACATAGACGGACAGACAAATCCTTTTCTTGTTTAATGCCACCTCATTTGAGATCCCAAAGATATAAGAAGGGCCAAATTTGAAAAAATCTACTGTGTTGAAGTAGAGTGTCCAACACTCTACTCCAAATTTGGTGGATTTGATTTCTATCCTTAGTGGCTTTTTAAAGAAAATTGGCATTTGTCAGGTTTGAGTCTGACCTGTGTCATCTAGTCCTGCTCCTTGGATTTATACTTCATGCTATACCTGAAAGTGTCTCCCACCCGGTCACTGAAGTAGAGAAACCCATCCTCATCCATCACTAGGAGGTCTCCTGTGTCAAGATACACATCTCCTTCCACAAATACATTACGGAGGAGTTTCTTCTCTGAGGCTTCTTTATTTCCAGCATATCCAGAAAATGGGGCATCCTCAGTAACTCGAAAAACTAGAAGACCAGGTTTACCTACAGGCCATGAAAAGAGGATGCAAATAAACATATACAGAGTGAGCTTGCATAGCATAATTTATCATGGTAAAAATCCTTTGGAAAGCCACATCTGTTCCATGTGTCTTATTGCTACATTTCCTTAAATATTCCCTGAACAGAAGAAATGGATGAGTGGATAAGGGAACATAATTTTGCTTTCTTCTATTCCAAAAATCTGGACCACAGCAAAGAGATTTTTGGAGTGTGTTGTATGTCACTTATCTGGTAAAAGCCTTTACCTGTTGAAAATATGATTTATCTGTCATTTGAAAAGGGTGATGATAATAAAAAAATACATGTAGAGACAAAATATATAGTACCTAAGATCTTGTGCTTTGAGGTTTCCAAGAGGATAGAGATGCTACTGCCCCAGCACAGGTGTTCTGGCATGACAAAACAAGTTGTAAGCCACAATGTGTCTGTCTTCAGACCATTAAGGTGTCCCTAGAGGGCATCACTCCTTGTTGCTGCCTGTCTAAGTCCTGTTTATAACAAGGGCAAAACTTCCATTGGCTTCACTGGAATTGATTCAGAGTACCCTTGAAGCATGTTTTTTTATTAATCTATTATTTTATTGTATCTGTGATAAGTACTGGCTTTATTCTCAGTGTGCTCCTGAGATTAAAAGATAATTCCATCTTCAAAACTTCAACTTCTATTTTATTCCTTCAGCATATGTAAGGAGATGTTTTCAAAGAAATAAATTTCTTTATAGCTGTAATTTGGCCTCTTAAATTAAATCCCCTTCATTTTTTTGAATCAGTGATCGATGTGGAAAACAGAGTGAAAGCCCATGCTGCCTTTTAGAGGAGAAGCTAGCATTGCTTCCAATACAATTCCTAATTTATAACCAAAGAACAACCAAACAAAAATGTTGAATTTAGAAAAGGAGTTGCTCTAGCCCCATGTCAATTTACAGGAGGATCTTCTACTCCAGTTTGTGAATTTGCTGTCATTACTGTCTCACATTGTGACAGCTCCAGAGTTATCCAAAAAATATGTGTATTAACCTGCAACATTTTTCTAGTCATGTCATGAAACTGGGAATTTCATCAATTTCACTGAGAAACCAATACTTTTTTGTCCAGTTTCTAATATAACTGTAGAGAGGAAACAAGTTCCTTTCAAGAAAAAAGAATAAATATTTTTCTTGATTTGGATGTTATCAGAATATCATGTATTATCAGAAATAATAGAAAATTGTTAGTTTTTTTCCCAGTACCACTTTTAGAATATGTTATATTATACTTATTATGTTATCAAAGATAAGCAATAATAATTGCTGATTTGATGACCAGTACTACTGTATGTTATTGAGATCCAACATCATAATGACCTATTATAATTTAGATTATCTGTACAAGCCTCTCTTCTGCCTTCAGGAATTTTATCTTTATGATAATTAAATCTTCATACTAAAACTAGTGATGTTAAAGACCTTTTCCCCAGAACTGCTTACTTTGACACAGATGGATTTATGCATGTGTACACAGGCACATGAATATTTGATGTGGCTTCAATAAATGTAGGGCTGTCTTTTGTGAGACTCAGTTTTCAGGATGTTTCTCAAAGATGTTCTCATCTAGGAGGATACCTTATTTTCAACTGCAAGTTTCAGCTCTTTGAAGTGGAGTATTCCGTTCTAAGTAGGAGTTTGGAAAGCCTGTGCAACTCTAGATACTAAATAAATCTGGTTTTCTCACTAAATAGATAAATATGATCCATAATACGAAATCGTACTGTTCTTTCTCAGAAGTTTAAATCTGAAACTTAGAAAGCATCTTTAAACATCTGGCCTCAAAGCACAACATGTGGCAATTACTATATATATTTAAATTTATTTTTTTTTAAGAAGCACTAAAAATCTGATTTTCCCAGGAATAGGAACAAGTTTTTCTTAAGTGAGAATAAAATATAATGGGCCCCAAATATTACTCATGTTCTTATCTGACTGTAATTTTTTTCATTTGGGTTACATTATAAATATTTGGATATATTATTGCATGTATTAGCAACAGATCCTTGATTGGATCTATTTTCCAGTGTCATTTTCAAGTTCTAGATGCATGTCAAAAATCTGTTGCTCACAGAAATATCATCATCTAAACTGAGTTATCTGTTAGTTAATAGATAACTAATATTCTCCTTACCTGTGGGTGCTTTATTACACCTTCCATTTTCATCTTTTATAAGTTCTTGTTTCCAGATATCATATTTCAACAACTCAAAAGAATATAGAAACTAAAAAAAAAAAAAAAAGTACATATGCATACTTTAAAAACATCTTTTTTACTGACTTTCTAGCTTTGATAAAAATTGCTTTGAATTAATGAATAGTCCCTATTCACTTTTGAAGACTTGAGACAGCCTGAAACAAACTGACAGTATTCTAAAATGCAATTATAAGAAAGTGTTTATGCCATGATAAGCAACAGTAAGTATACATATACAGATAAGTGTTCATCTCCTTTACTGATAAAAAGAAGCCCATTGTCTTAGAGTTGGGTCAGATTCAAATAATTTGTATAAAGGATAAAATGCATTTGATCAAATTTTCATTTTTGCTTTAAAACTACCATCCTTTTCTAAGTAGAGGCTTAATATCACTGGAATGCAAATCAAGAAGATTCTCTGACAAAAAGAAATCCAAAATAAATTTACAGACATCTCAAAAATTACTCCAGACAGATGCAATTGGAAACTTACAACTTAATGATTTAATTAATTCCTGCCTCAATCTCCATTCTCCTGGTTAAGACTGCTAGAAGACTGAAAGTCTTGCAGAATTGTTATCATGGTCATGCCAAGGCATTTCTGGCATCTCAGATTAAAAGCAGAAATAATTTGGAAGTCATTAATCTGGTCTCAGTCTTAACTAATCTGAATCTTTAGTATTGTTTGAATAGTATTTTGTTGTAGCATAATGTTCATGATTCAAGGATGCTGTACAGATTGAAAAACGTTTGAGACTGTCAGGGTGTTTTTATGGTAGAAACACTGAGAGTTTCAACAGGGGTTGTATATGTAGATTTATACCTTAGATATCTTGAGATTAGTATTTTTCTCCTTCATTTGCTGAGAATTTTGATTATATTTTTTTGGTTTGCTACTTTTTTTTCAAAATGTGACATTAATTTTAATGAATGGAGATACAATGAAAGAGCAAATTTGTATCTGTTTGCTTTGGAATATCAATCTCCAGGTTCATACCAAATGTCAAATCAAAACTAGTTTCTGGCCTTATCATTAAATATATGTGGGTTTTCAGGATGATAGGTAAACTTTAACAAAAATCATCATTAATCACTCCTGTGGGTAGTCACTTCTACACAGCCAGTTTGGGTTTTTTTTTCAATATATTCTGGGATAAAAGTTGGGTACACAAGCTTCTATGTACTCATTGTGTATGTTTATTGTGGCTTCAAAATATTTGTACACAGAATAGAGTTGAAGAAGGGACTAAAAATAAGGTTTCTGTTTTTATTGATCAAATTTTATTGTATCTGGAAAGAAGGAAGCAGTTTCTTGCTTCCTGTTCTTTATAATTTCTGTTTTTTCCATGCCTTTTAATTTTATTTTTTTTTTAATTATTGTATGCTTAATTGGTTGATTGGTTGGTTGATTCGATAACCGATACCTTTGAGAAGATGCCAGCACGACCCACAGCTCCTATTTTATTGGTGTAGTTCAGGAAAGAAAGGTTTCCTTCTGTGGATCCATAGAATTCAAATATTTTAATTGGGCCAAACCTCATCAGAAATTCTTTCCACACAGAAGGTCTGATACCATTTCCAAGAGCAATGCGCACTTGGTGGACTCTGTCCTCCTCTTTCTGTGAACAGACAAAAAGAAAATCCTGTAGCTGAGAAAAGTGGGTCTAAATACCTAAAATTGGCCTAATACTTTCTAACAGAACAATTTCCATTTGTGAACTGCCATCTTGACTAAAATACTTCACAGAATGGTTTTGTGTATTGTTTTTTAATCAAACAGGAAAGCATAAGAAATCTTAGTCTGAGGTTAAGAGGTTTTTGCAGGGTGAAAAGTTTATTTCTGTCGATTTTTAAATTTTTACTTATGAACTCTATAACTAGGATGTCTATTACAAAATTTAAAAGATTTCAGCTGTAAATAAATAATTTTTAAGGAAGTGTCATTTCCCATAGAATGGAAGTTCCTTTCCCACAAAAGAGAGAATATTTCCTGTATCAACAAAATTGTGCCTTAGGAAACACTTGTGATACAATATGGTGGATTCTTTTTGTAATGATAATTGGTAGAAAATTTTGCACATCTGCCATGTTCCTTATGAAACTTGTAAAAGCAGCAGAATAACTCAAAGCTGCCTAAAATATCTCATATAATTAAGTGAATTAATTTTAATCTTAAATCCAGATACATCAAAAAATGATAATAAAATCTGCAGTCAAAATGTAGTTGCTAATGTGTTAATGGTATGTATCAATTATGCAATCATTGTGGTAAAATCAAAAGTTTAATACATAAGTGCAGGAGCAGACTGCTCAGCACCCTACCTATAGGATTGTAATTAAGACTCTGAGAAGCCCTCACTATTTTGGACATGTATGTGGGACTGAGTAATTCAGTTACTGTTGTGGCTAAATGTCAGCAGAAAATAAACTTATTTCAGGTCGACAGGAATGGTTTCTTCAAACCAAATAAATGCATTTCATTTTGGTTGCAGTGTTATTCCAATCTCTAAAACTGTAAAATTATGTTTGATTTCTAAAGAATATTAAGGGGATTTGAAGATGGAACTTCACCTTGTAATTACACTGTAATGTTTTAGCAGAGTTTCAAATTTTTGACTTTCAAATATGTTCACATAAAATTGTTTTGTGGATTATGTATTAATAGACGACTTCATTTGATCCAGAACTGCATTTTACGGCAGATTAATTATTTGCCATGATAGGATCAATCATAATGCAGACTAAACCTCGTTTGTTAAACACAGGAGTCAAAGAGGAGTTTGATATTCCCTGGTTCTGCCTAATCAGATGTGTTTTCTTCTGCAATTTTTGTGGTAAATCTGAAGGGGTGAATGTTTTGATCACATGTATGTAATGCAAAACAATTATAAACCAACTGGGAGGCTGACTGGGAGACTTCCTTGATGCACAATGTCCCTTCTTTAGCACTTTGTCTTCAGGGTGAAAGGACAAGTTTTATTTTTTTCCCCAATATATTTTGTGATACTGTAAGACTTGAAGTAAAACTCAAGAGTTTGAGAGATAACAAGCAATAGGAGAAACTGTCATTCTTACCTTGGTTCATGCCTGGTACAACAATCTGCAGCATTTCCCTAAACTACCTTGAATTTTAAATGTCTTTATTTAAAAGTTTTTTGTTTAAAGGTCCCCTTTAAAAATACATTTTCTCATTATTTTGTTAACTTCTATGGGATTAATATTTACTTCTAATAGGTACATGAGGCTGGTTAGCTTGCTGTAGATGTAATTAGTCACAGAGCTTCTGCCCACTTCAAGAAATCACCAAGTGCCTCCTGGTTTTCAAATCCAAGTTCTTTCTCAATCTGTGATACCTGGGCATGCTCAGTGAAAGGAGGGAAGGACAGACACCCTGTTTGATGTAGAGCATACTCCCCTCATGTCCAGCCCTAGTCCTGAGCCACGCCAGACCTTTTAGCCTGCATGGGTTTCTTTCAGTGAAGAAGAACCTGTGTGGTAGAGTAGAGGTTGTATGTAGAGGTTACATGTTACATATCTATGCAGAACCTGGTTATATGTTACTTGTGGTCATAGTCTAGTAAGATACGTGATTGTGGCATGATGTAGATCTACCTCTGTTAGCAACCTCACCTTCCTCAACTCATCTAGGCCATCTCTCTGTTTCTCCCACCTTACCAGTTGCCAGTCAGGTATCTATTCCTTCTCTGTTATATTTTTGTTATGGAGACAAGAAAAGGAAGTTCTCATTGCTTTTTCCTACAGGAGAAACCTTTACACAACTGGTTTGGCCTAGCTAAACCTTTGTGGTTTTTTATCTACTGATATAATGTTTGTACAGGCTTGAATTCTGGCCAACAGCTATCCTGTCTGGTACCCTTTAATACTTTCTATCTTTGATCCCTTTCCTACATTCAGATACCCAATAATTAGATTCTGTTCAAACCAGCTGGAGAATTATTTCAGATGTTCCCTTGTTCCTAGTCTTTGTGTCAACCTCTGGCCAATTCCATTGGAGGTAATTTGAACTTTGTGCTGGTACATGATGTTTTCTGAGGTAGGTAGGAATGCTTCTTGTCACATCCCTTCAGTAATATCTTAACTCCCAAGTAAAAATTAAAGAAAAAAAAAGATTAACCAAGTTTCCCACTATCATTAAGAAATGAGAGTTGCAACTTAATGAGTATTTTCAGACTTACTTGTCACTGTTTGGTGACATTTTACTTTGTTCAAAACCTGATCATGATTTACCTGTCTTTAAGACTATTATTCCATACTGCACCAGGATTTTGCACCACTCTGTTAGTAAATTAGTTTTATACAGATATATACATTATCACATATACAGACATGGAACAGAGTGTGCCTTTGGAAGATCTCTAAGAAAAGGATCTAAACTAAAAAAAACCTCATGAATCAGTTTGAAAGTTAAAAATTAGTTATCATCCATTAAATGCTGAACATAATAGACCTCTCTTGATAAGTAACTACTTTGTAACAGAGCACTGAAATTATTTAATAATTTAGTCTGGTTCAGACTCTTATTTGGGCATTGAGTATGATTAAGCTTTTACAGCCTATACTTTTTCCTGACCGACCTGTGACTTGCTGGTCACTCAGAGGAAAAGCCAACAAGCTTGGCTTTGCAGGCACACCTCTGTGGGTGTCAGGGTGTAAGTGTCCTATCCTGCCAGCCTTGTTCCTTGTCACCACTTTATTTGATGACATAAACATGATTGCTATTGGTAACAGAAAGGAACACTAGACCTAAATTCCATATACACTGGGAAAAAACTGTCAAACATTGAAAATACTAAGGTATTCAGAAATGGGTGAACCTATCCGACTTTCAGATTTGCTGTGTCTTAAAACTGCATTTCCAAACAGAACTTACACAGGCCTGATTGCAGAGGTAGCGGCAGAGTTCTCCTATATATAAAAACATGGTAACATTGTACTTCCTACAGTCATTCCAAAACTGTCTTGCAGAAAATTTCTTCTTCAAAACACAGGTCGCTCCTATGTGATGAAAACAGATAAGAAATTTCAAAATAACCTTTAAAATAAACCGTTTGTCTTCTACCATTATTCTAACAACATCAAAAAAATTGTCATTCTCTTAATTCAATTAATGGTGACTTCAGCTAATTAAGTAAATTCTAATGTATTTCCAACAGTATCTGTCTGTTAAATGTGACTTGTACAATTAAGACTTTCTGAGTAGTAATTAAAAACTTAACAGTAGCAGAAGTAACAGAAGCAAATATTTTAATCATCTCCCATTGTCAGGAATAGGCCACTGCCTAAACATTTTGTTTCTCTCAAGATCATGAGCTGGTTTAATTCTGAAAAAAGAAGATCTTGGAATGGGGGAAATGGTAGCTCACAGCTTCTCTATTTGTGTGATGAGGGGTGGAAAGGAAATGGCTTTGTTGTTTCTGTTTCACTCCACTTTTTCTGTTCCTTAACAACTGACAATCAGCATTTTTTTATTTCTTTGAGCTTGATGTTTTTTCAGAGCTTTCCATTCCAAAAACCAGCTTATTCTACACCTCTCATATCTGCCACTCTATGCCTTCCTATGTGTTTTCAGTCAAGAATTCATGAATTTCCCTGTTTCTATCCTTTCAAAAATTGTTTTTTGCCCAAGTCCTGTTTTTCCCTTATGAAGCTTCCCAGGGCCTTCCAAATTTTGAATCCCTTCTAGCCCACTTGTTCCTAGCTTGCCTGTTCCTCCCTCATCTTGAAACCTTTCAGACCTCTTCAGCCTCATCCTCCTCAAAGCTTTGTCATTCAAATCCCAGACTCCTATGTCTCTATCTGATCATCCATGAAAGCTGTTACCCTACATTTTCTGTTCCAAGACAATTCATAGACTCAAACCTCTTCATACACTCATTTTCCCATCCCCTTGGTGTTTCTGTTAGGCAGAAGCAGTCTTGTCAGCAGTTACTGTAAGTCAGGATGCCTGCCTGCCTTGCTCCTGAATAAACAAAGAGTGCAAAACACTCCAGTAATATACTTAGCATGCCAAAACCCAGTATCTGGGCAAGACTCTAAGGACAGAAAAGAAGGACATACCTGGGAAATATCTGGTTCCTAGCTCTCTACAAATAACTCCCATTATCAAATTTAGAAGGGGAGGTTTTGTCCTTCTTCCTTTTTTTTCACTTTAGTGTGATGAATCTAACTCTGTGAGTCTTACTCAAATAAGAGACTGAAAAAGCTTCATAACACATTTAGTCAATCTCATTCTGAAGGTTAGGTTTCCATAATGTACTTATAACTTCTGACACTAAAGACTGAGCCTCAGATGCCTGTGTGAATGCCTTTATAGGCTTTTGGCATAGAGTACAAATATGACTTCAGGTTAAACCTACAGAATATGTGCAGTGGTGCTAACAATGCAAAGACCTCAAGTCATTTTATGTTGGATTTACACAACAATTAGTTATATAAATCTACATTTAGTTTAGAAATTATGCATATACCTTAGATATTTACTGCAAATGGGAGAGGTGATAAAAATGATAACATTACAAAAGTTTTTTGGTAAACATAATATTTGATTTACCAAGCAGTTATTCACCCAATATTAATATGTTATAGCCTTGTCAAATTAATGAAACTTCTCTAGAAGGTAAATTTTACCTAACTGAATGCATCCACCTATGCCAAGAAGTGAAGCACTGATGTGGTACAAGGGAAGAGTGACATACATAACATCCTGAGAAGCTGCACCACACTGAGCAAATACTAAGGATACAACCAGAGTTCTTCGATGAGTGATGATAGCAGCTTTTGGGAAACCTGTCAAAGGGAAAGAGCAAATAATTATAAATCTACTGCATGTATTAATAGTTTTGCTGTAAGTAGAATTATGTAGGGAATGTACAGGGAGAATTTTCTCTTCTGCTGAGTTTTTGTTCTATCATTCACTGTTTTATATCTCCTTAGTCCCTCAGCTCCTTCACTCTTTCTGCCTGTAAAGCTATACCATCATAGAATTACAGAGTGGTTAGGGTTGGAAGGGAACTTAAAGATAATGTAGTCCCAACCCCCTTTCTGTTTTGTCTGGGGGATGAAGTCCATGCCCTTCACAGGTGTGTGCAGGCCAACTCTGCATACAGGTTTCCATGCAACAAAGTGAGAATGGGAGTTCTTCTGAAGAGCCACTGTGTCTCTCAGCTTCTATTTGCAATAGAAATAACTTCTACAAATTTATTTGGATTGACTAGTGGATGGATTTCCCCATTTCTTCCACTCTAGAAATGAAGCCCTTTTCAGAATCAAAAGCAGAGGTTCCACCATTCTTCCTTTCTGAGCAACTCTTAGAGATTGACTTCATTTGCTTTATCTTCAAGAAATTAATTTCAGCCATGAAGTACCTATGTAGAGGTTCAATAACTGAAATTGCACCCTGGTTATGCCATGGCAAAACGTGGTTTAAAGAGTACTGTGTTTCTAAACAAATTAATTCCTCCCTGTCTTGTCTTATAAATTCAAGCTCTGTCTTTTCACGTCTTGTTCCTAAATTTATACTGCTTTAATTTTCATTCAACTGTGCTTTTTTAGTACATATCCTCACCTGTGCTTCCCGATGTGAAGATATACAGAGCTGTGTTTCTTGTGTCAGTGACAGCTCTAAGATGAAATGGAACAGGGTTATCAGACACCTTGTCTAGTTTGTCTGGTAGAGTGTGAACATGTTGGGAAGGAGAACTGGTGCTCATCAGCCAGACAGCAACATTATTTTCCAAGAGATTCAAAATAAATTCTTTCTCTATTGATCCCAAACAATCTGCCAAGTTAAAACAAACAAATAAACAAACAAACCAAAAGCCATGCCAATTATTAAAATAAGTGTAAGTACAGACCTGATTTCCAGCACTGAAATTATACATCTATATCACTGTATAAACCTATCACAGCCATAGGAGGGCTAACCTGCACACTGGACAGCGAAAAAAAAATCTTTATGTTTAATTTCTCTGTATTTCTCATGTGGCTCTAATTGTAATCTGTAAAAAACCATGAACTTCGTTGGTGATGCTAATACATAAGATTTAATTTAATCACATTTGTTTTGAAGCTTGTTGTGCATACCAAATAGCACACCTTCACAGGTTCATATGGAATACCGGTATTATTGCCAGCCTGTATAAAAGATGGGAAAACAAGAGTAGAAAGCAAAATAAATTGCCTAGTATTGCATAATATGCCATGAACAGGGACAAAACTGCAGCTTGTTGGGCTGTAATCTTTGCTCCAAGAAATGCTACCTTGGGATCAATACTTTAAAATAGTTATAAAGTAACATAAATTTTTATATAAGTATTTTGAGCTGAAGGAAATCATGACTACAAAGGGCATCTGTGTCTTTGTGTAGTCAGTGAAGTTTTATATAATCCACATAAATCAATAAATAGAAACGGAAATAAAGTTACCCTAAAATATCTCCCAAGGCTGTTTTCTTGCTCATGCATGATTATTACTCCTGGTAGCTTTTCCAGAACTTGGAGAGTTTCAGATTTAAGCCTTTAATTCCACTAATTAATTGCAGGGGACTTATTTTGTGCTTCTATCCTTGAAATTTTAACATTGTCTCTTTTCTCTCCTTTTTAGAAAACATTATCTTTCCTTACTTTTCCTCCTCCTTTACTTCCCTACTTTCAAATGTGTGTATGTATAAAGAGCTTGCACCTTTGAAGGGCTCTGATTTTCTGTTTTTGATAAATGCAGGAAATGGTAGAAAGTGAGCAGTGAGTGAAACACACACAGAACTTACCTTCTCCTATGACCAGTGCTTTTGCTGAGCACGTATTAATGCAGTGCAAGAGAGATCTTGAGTGGATGTTGATGTTGAGAAAAGCCACGACGAAGCCCAGCTTGGCCAGCCCAAACCAGACATGGATGAAGTCAGGTCCATTACCCATGAGCAGGGCCACAGTGTCCCCTTTTTTCAGATTCCCATAGCGTAGGAAGGCCTGTGCTACCCTGTTACTCCTCCTGTCCACATCCTGGTAAGTGTACACTGTCCCTTCATAGTTAAGGAATGGCTTGTGGGGATTTTTTTCCGCTCTCTGCATGAAAAGGTCAATTAAGGAGAGAATTCCATTTTTTGCCCACTTCTTTACTGTTGCCTTTGACCTCTTCCGCCTCAAGAAGAAGATCAGATCTTCCCAGAAGTAGGGCAGAAAGATCTTCAAAGAGACACACAGCACCACTATTCCTCCAGCAACTGCAGAAAGCCACGTGCACAGCATGCTTGGAGCAGAGCAAGAACAGACTTAGTGATCTCAGACATATAAAATACATACATTATACACTGAGTTTTAAGACATAGACTAGGAATTTAGTAAGCTAATTACAATTCCACCAAGTAGTTTGAGAGCTGTTAGATATACCTTATTGGCATTTACTAGAATAAGAAGACCCACAAGGGTACAAAAAAGAAAAAGGGAGTTGAGAGTAAAAAAATAATTGTGCAGGATTTTTAACTTGTAATCAAAATTATGTCTAGATTTTTTACTGTCACACTGCACATCCTAAAAAAGATGGAAACAAACAGACCAAGCAGACTATCATATGTATAATGTGAAAGTATGTTGCATTCGATACACCTGTAAGATGTACCAAATGTTGTTCTTTGCTGCCTAAGTTGTATTTTCTAGTCTGATAGAATAGCGACAGTTTGAGACCAAATGTTTAAACAGTCTGATGAACATACACAAATTGCAGGCAGCATACTGTGAAACTTGTGCATCTTCTTCGGTGTCTAGTTTTCATCATAGGATTTTCTGGCATTTGCAATAAATGGTGCTTAATAACTTTAATAAATAATATTTATATTATTTACATTATTTACAATAGCACCCCGCAGTCTCAAGCAAAATCATGCATGAACATATATTGAGGTTTGGAAAACCACCTTTAAGCATAAAAATTATTAACTTCTGTAAAGTATTTCAGGCAAAAATTAATTGTCATATTTTCAAACAGTCATAGCAGAGGACTTGTGAAGATCATGCAAAGTCCTTAGAACATAATATATGTAGCATTGACCAGCCTTCTTTATAAAGTTTCAGCCATGATAACTAGAAACATTTGAAATGTCTTTTGTGACAATTGAGGATTCAAGAACACTTCAGCAAACTGAGAGGGTTCTCTAAATGGGGTGGCCTCCACTCTGCAGTTTGGACATATCTTAGTGACAAGCTGTACTTTTGGTATATTCCTCAAGCTTGTTTACATTTTAAACAATATTCAGTGAATATACTTGCAAAATTCAGTGCAGTAAAATTCTTGCAGAAACTGTAAAGCATACTATAAAACATATGAGATGTATCAGTAAAAGAACAGCTTAAAAATGAAAGCATTGTGACATTCATTGCACCTGAATATACAAAGTTAAAGCATGTAAGGCACAATATTTTAATGTTCTAAAGAAAAATTCTAAACCCATCAGTTTCTGAAGTCTTTAATTTGTAAAAAGACATTCTTAGTCACGTTAAAATCTGTCAACTCTTCTTGATTACATTGCATTGCCTATCAGGAAAAATGTCTTATTTTTCTATGTTAAGAAACAATTAAAGTAGCTGCAAGTTCAGTCTTACAATAGATCTGCCATTCAAAGACCCTTTGAATCTGTTTAAGCTCATGTGTCTCCCTTACTGACTTTCTACCTTTCTCAGTATGTTATTGTTTAATGGCCAAGGGCACAAACATGAGACTTCCGGAGTGTCACGGCTCGTCTGTGGTTTGGAAACCTTTACTCAGCTCTCTTTGCCACATGCAAGCATGCAAGATTCACTAAAATGAATCAACCAGAAAATTTTACTCTGGGCAAAGTCGAATTGGCAGACTTCATAAACTGAACCAGTAAACACATAATCTTAAGAGAAAATAAATAAAAGGGATGATGATGTTAGACTAGGTTTCAACCTTAGCTTTCTTTCAGCATTCTTACATTACTTCCATTGCCAAACATAGCCATAGTATATAAGAGAGAACTCAAAGCAGAATAAAACAGAGGAAAAAATATTTAGTCCTCAAAGCTGTGTCAGGATTAGTTTTGGTTCTCCCTTTTCACTTGAATGTGATTGGAAAGGCCCACAAATCCTTGTTTTAGAATTGTTTGGGCAAAATACTGTTTATGGAGCAGAAAACAAAGAAAATTAAGGGGGAAGTAGACCATAGAGGAGGAGTGAATTTTAGGAAACAGTAACTACTGTGAAAGAGCATGCATCTCTCTGAGAGAGACTACAGTCCTACAGCCAGCGGTACTGCAGAAATCATACTGTTGTTACCTGCTGTATGTCTGGAATGAAAAGCCTATGACTGCAGTATTCTAAATACAATGCAATACAACCTACTTTTACTTTAGCATTCACAAAAATTACATGCACAGGAAATTAAATTGCACTCCAAATTAAGGGGCTTCTCAAATTTTCTCAAATTTAGACAAATTCAAAACACTTCAGAAGCAAAATTCACACACTGTGATAAATAAGTCTTGATTTTGCTGTAAATGCAAACCAGTTGTTTCCAAGGAGGTATCAAATGCATGCTTAATTTGCAGCCTAAATCCTTTGTATCCTTCTTACAATATCAGCTACTGAGCTACTGTCAAGTTCTGGCATGGTTTGGTTGTTGGGTTGTTTTGTAGCATTTGGGGTTTTTTTAGAGTCTGTCTGTCAAAGTATGAAATCTGATTGTATTATCTCTTGTTTGCATTATTTTCACCAAGTTTCCACAAAGTGGAATTTGTTTTCATGTGTACTGAGATATTTATCTCAACATGCTCAGAAATAAACTTAGCCCAGTAAGTCCATAAAGAATTTTAGAATCATAGAACAGTTTGGGTTGGAAAGTACCTTAAACATCACCTAATTCCAGCCATGGATGGGGACACCTCCTATTGGACCAGGTTTCTCAGATCTCCATCCAGGCTTGGATGCTCTGGGATATTTTCTCATGTTGCACTCGGTAAATTTACTCAAAAGTCTTGGAAAGTGCATTTGAAAAATTATCTCAAATAACTAAATAATCCCTTTAACCTTGTTTTAATTAATGTGCAGTCTGGTTATTTCTAGTTCTTAGTCTTAATCTATTTATCTTTGGAGAGCATTCTAAGCCAAAGGAGTATTATTCCAATGGAAACTGATTGCTGTCTTCCTTAACTGGAGCTTACTTTTTCTTTGTCTGGCTCTGATCTGCCATTATTCCCTTAAGAAAAAGGAAAACAGGACAACAGAGCTGTCACCTCAGACACAGAGCGACTACAAGTCTGCAGCTTTGCTTGCACAGAGAGGGTAACTCTGGGAGGCAAGGAATGTACTGAGGAGAGCAATAGCAGAAGAATCATTCAGTCATTTGAAAAGCAAGCAGGACTATCCAGACATGTTCTCCAGTTCCAAAGGAATGTAAACAGCCTTATGTGTTGGCCTCTATGTCTTCATGTCCTAGCTCTCTAAGGCATCTGATGTCCCTGAAATACCTGAGAAAGAACTTTCTGTAACTGCTCTCATAGTTAATGTTACAATGACCTTAAAAGTGCTTACAAGATTTTCTCTCATATGAGAAAGCTCATATGAGCTTTGCAAGATGGAAATAATATTTTAAAAGACTTAGTGTTTTGAACAATTGTTACATAACCTCTGCTTTGAAATTTGGAACTACAAAATTTAAATTTAATTAATTACTTAATTGGTCACCAAACTCACTAGTTTTGGTTTGTTATGGCTCTTTTTGTGCCATAGAGTCATAAAGCAGGGAAAAGTGGGGTTTTGTTTACTTACTCTCTCTGCTTTGTTCGTCTTTTGTTTCCTTTTCAGCTGCTCCTCTGCAATCACAAGGATCAAAAACATTTCCTTTTGATGAAAAGTGATATTCTTAAATATCTTTTGAGTATTCTTAACTATCTCTTTAGAAAATGAAATAAAATTCAAAGGGAAGAAGTTGGTGGCATCAAAATCCACAATGGACTATTTTTCAGTCTTTTCTGGCAACCACGTGAATAATGACAAATAGGGAAGGTTTCTAAATACAGGGAGACCAAATATTTACCAAAGGTTTTAGTAAAAATTATGTTTTCCAACTAATCTGTCAGGTTTTTCAGTGAAACAACATGCTACCTTTGCTAAAAGCAATCTAACCAATAGGAACTAAAATCTGAGTTTTGAAGCTTACCATACTATATAATTAGTAGGAATAGACTGAGATGTTTCTCTGGATGAAGCAGAGTTTCAGAAAATTTTAATACAAGCAAAAAAAAAAAAAGATATCTCTAAATTTGCTTCTGATGTATGCAGTTGTTTTATGTAAAATAAGACATTATCCATAAAAGAAAGGCAGGCATTATAATTGAGATGAGTTTATACCCAGTTCCTTTTCAAGCATCTGAATGATAAATGAAAACATTTGCTTACCAACCTTTTTTTTCTGTGTATTTTGATTAATGTCCTGTCTGCCCCTGTGTATCACTTGTTGGAGGGTTGGATGGGTTGTCTGAAAATGTTTGTTTTGTCCAAGCAGATGCTCTCTTGAAGCTCCACACCTGGAGTGTGTCACTGGTGACTGCTTGCCTAGGCAAACAGGTAAAGACTTCTTTCTATCCCCTGGATATCACAGATCCCCAGTTCTTTGGCTCCTTGCTTTGCAACTATCTAGAAGCATGTGAGTGAAAGGGAATCAGTCACTGTATTTTAGAGCAAAGGGTGTCTGCTGTCTCTATTGAGAGTTAATTGTTAAAAGATAAAGAAGTCAGTTATGCACTGCTGGTTTATACACTTAAAAGGATGATAAGCAGTAAAACATAGGGTTGTACCAAGGGAAAGGACTAATCTGAAATTACTGTTTCAATGCAATAGAAGCAACTTAGTGATGTTTCCATATGCTCCTAAATGTGGCATATACAGTACAGAGCAAACATGTCTGTAACATTTATCTGACATTGTCATGTACTCTCTGCAACAGGAACAAAAGCCTTTCATGGTTAACACATTTTTTAAGTTTAGTCGTACAAATATCAGGGGACATGTATGCTATACAATGCAAATGCTGAAAAGGGACTATAGTATGTGGCACTGGCAGCCTACTGGATTGAGGAAGTAGATAAGATTACATTAATGAAAATGCATACACACTGTTGACTGACAGTTTAAATCATAAACAAACCTCCTAATTTCTGAAACTCAGAAGTACAATCTAAACAGATTTTTTAAAGGTTGCTCAATACACATGAATTACCTAATCCCTGTTTGTGTATTTTAAATTTTTTTTGTATACATATCTTTTATATATGTATGAATATTTCCTGAGGCATAATTATAGTTCAGAAAATCTGTAGGCATTACTTTTCTCCCTCTCTTTTTTAAAAATTTACATTATTTAAGTAGATTAGAATACACTATTTAAGGTTATGGACTTTGTTCCATTCACGTACTAAATATTTTATTTTGTTTACTCCATTTGAAGGACATAATTTTGGGCTGGTCATGCAGTACTCCATCACTTTATGGAAAGCTTGGACTTTCATTCTGACTGGAGAAAAAGACTGAAGACACTGTAAAGGGAAGAAGATTACTGTGGAGCAGATAGCCTGAAAACATGACTAATTTGTTTGAGAAAAAGAAGAACATTAAGAAAATAGCTTGGAGTAAGGGTCAAGCAGAGAGAATTTCTGGTTTCTTTCTAATAATAGAAGTAGTGTTTTGTGATTCTGTTACTGGTTTTGTACCCTTGTGAATAAATTATTTTGAAGGTGATGGTTTTTATAATTGAAAACAAGAACAACACTAGGAAGTAGAAAGTAAGGTCAAGAAGATTGAAGAGTTTCAGCTGAAAAAGAAGTACAAGATCAGCAGGAGAGAAAGAAAACATTTATTCTGTATCATAATGGATATGAGTCTTTTCTAGCAGTCCTATACTCACCCTAGTGGTAGAAACTGGACATGTATCATGCATTCCAGTGCAGATGACTAACAAGTATAAGCAAAGCAGAGTTGATCTACATTCCTTACTTTCTTATTTAATATTTACAAAATGAAATTATTAGACTAGATTCTCTATATAACTTAAATTCCTTCCTAGAATTACACAAAGATTGAGCTTGGAAGGGATCTCTGGACGTCATCTCGTCAAGGTTTTCTGGTTCAGCAGAGACTGTTAGAGCCACTTACCCAGAACCATGTCCAATCTGCTCTTCAATATTCTCTCTCCTGCCACAAGACATTGCTGGAAAGATCCTGGCTCTGTCTTCTTTGCAGCATCCTTTTTAGGTTCTGGCCTTTTTGCACATTGATCAGATCCTTTCTGAGCCCTCTGTTCTCCAGGCTGAGCCATCCCAGCTTGCTCAGCCTATCCTCCAAGCAGAAATGCTTTAGTCCCCTGATGATCTTCATGGCCCTTTGCTGGACTCTGTCCTTGTGCTGGGGAGCTCAGAACCAAACACAGTGCTCCAGACAAAGGATCAGCTTCTTAGTCCTGCTGGCAAAGCTCCTGAAGCCATGCAGGACACCATTAGTGGCAAGGGCACACTGCTGGCTTATGATCAGCTTGGTGCCAGCCACGACCTCCTGGGCTTTGTCTGCCAAGCTGGTTTCCTGCTGGTGCCAGGGGAGACCTTTCCTCAGGGGTTGGACCTTGTGCTTCCCCTTGATGAACTTTCTGGGCTCCTGCCCTGGCAGATTATGGCCTTGAGGAGATGCAGAGAGAAGCACCAAGTTATGACTCTTTAGGAGGGATCTGGTTGCTGCTACAGCAGGTTTGCACCAAGTGATGCAGGCTGGTAGGACAGCAGAGCCCAGGATGTGGGGACAGAGGCTGTGGTGAGCCTAAGGACAGGCCTGAAGGGAAAAGCACTGGAACACAGGCTGGCCCTGAGGACCTCTGTCTGGGAACATCTCCCTGGGATCAGCTGCAGAGATGCAGGTCTGTGGCTGGGGAGCATCTGCCTTTGAGGGAACAACAAAAGAGTAGAAGTGCCCAGAACCCTCAGGAAATAAACCCTCCCAGCTCTGCAAGATAATTCCCCCTTCCAGCTCACCTCTGCTGCTAAGAGCACTCCTGGATGCCTCAGTTGCCTAAACCTGTCAAGGCTGAGGAGGTTCCTCTGATGGATCTGTCATTGGACACTAAGACCAGCAATAAAAAACTCTCCTCAAACAGCACTGGCCTCAAAGGCCTTGCTCAATGCTCCAAACCTCAACAATTGACTCAGCTGGAGTCCAGGCATGAGTTGACTGGGTGAGATTTGGTACCCAGATAAAGTGGTAAGGTCACAATCCATCACATGGGGAAGGTCAGTGGCCAACATCACAGTCTCAGTGCTGCAAAAAAAAATCAGTAAAAATAAAAAACTCTTTAACACCAATATACATTAAGAAGCAGGCATTCTTTACTTGGTTGGATGAACAAAGGAGATATCTCCTCCAAAAACAGTGCAAGCTGAGTACAGGAAAGTTTCTGTTTCTGTTTAACATATAAATTCCTATTGCTTTTTCCAGAATAAACATGCATATGATAATCACTTCCCCAAAATCATGAGCACGTTTTCCCTCTCCTTTATGCATGTATCCTAGAGGTCTCTTTGGTGATCCTTACTGGTGAGTGACACCAAAGTTACAGCTGGCTGACTGACACCAGGTGTAACTGGCAGAACACTGGGGCTAGTGGACTTCCAGTTCTCCTTACACAATGGGCATTGTGCAGTTCCACAGGCCAGTGGATTTTGAAGAATAAGCATTGTGTTAGTTCACTTGGTGTAGACAATTCATCATCTGGTAACATCAGTACATCCCTTGGTGGTGTTAGTTACCTTGGAGGCCACTATCCAGCACTAGGTAACATCACAAAGGGCCATCCTCACCCAGTGCTCTTTCCAGGAGCACTGTGGCCCAGGAACACATGGCTGGGGTTGCTGTAGTGTCACTGCCAACACCACGTTTCTATCCCCTGTCTGTGCTTCTTACCAGTGTTTCACACCACCCACCAAGACCTCATCCCCGTGTTCCAAAGCCCCATCAGGAGGTCTCCATGGCCAGGGCAGACATTTCCAGGCCTCTCTGGCAAGAGGGCTCTCTGGATAAGAGTTTGTGCCTCCCTAAAAATCTACAAGACAAAGCCAACAAGATGGCTGTGAGACTGACAGCTGCTGGTGGCACTCACAATAGAACTTCATCAGGCTCTCACCCACTTGCAGCTTCTCAGGACACCCAGGCAGTGATAATTCTGGAAATGTGGAAAGGCCACCAAAGGCTGAGTCTCTTGCCCTCTGTCTTGCCTCAGGTGATTCTCTCCAGACTAAGTGGGAATACACACTTAGCAGCTTCCAAAGAGGTGGATATGACAGTTTGTATACACACATTGTTTGCAAATGGGTAAAACAATTTTATTTCAAAATAAATAATCTCTGCTCCTTGCTTTGAACTTTGCAACATTATTATAAATATATTTATTCAGTTAATTGATTAAATTTTTCTGACTGGAGAGAGATGGGACGAGAAACTGCACCTGACAGACTGTGGAGTCAGTCTCTCCTTTCTGAGTTGTGACTTGGTAAGTAAATTCTGTGTGCTCCTGTGCCTGGAGGTCACTGCTGCTGTCCAGGCCCCCAGCAGGTTCTGATCCTAATCCACCTAAATGCAGTGGACCCTTTCTCAAGCACTGTTTGCACCCAGGCTGAATATAAAAAGAGGATGAAAAATCATGGAAAAAAAAAAATTATACAAGATACATTGTTGATTTCTTAAAACCTCATGATGGAGCATAGAGTGAAACACAATGCTGGAAGTAAAAGGATGAGAGTCCAGAGCAGAATATCAATACCTGTCAGTGATCTAGCCCCAGTCAAATTATTTAAAGTGAGAGCAGTGAGTCAAAGTGACCTCAATGCATTACAGTGTTCTGACACTGCTGGAGCAGGTCCCACACCAGGACTTACAAGGGAACTTGTAGCATACAGCATGATTCTCTTGGCAGCAGGCAACACTGACATCATCAGCCCTCCAAAATATTTTCTGTTCCTGAAAAGCAGTTGAAGAGCACTTGTTGGGTGCATTCTTTGTGAGGTTGCTTTAAAACCAGCAGTTGAGGGTAGAGGGTCTTAATGGAAACAACAGTCCTCAACACAGGAGCAACAGAAGAAGTTCCACTGGCAATTTCTGGTTTGAATTTTTCACTTAGGAAGAGGGAGGAAAATATAGACTACTTCATCTTCAGTACTTCCACTTGATGGCACAGAAAAAAAAAATCCATCTGCTAACTAGACTCTATATTAACATGCACTAAAAATATCCTCCAGGGTATTTTGCCTATGTGGGTGAGGAGGTGTGAGCCAAGGAGGGTGGAGGAGGAGCAGCAAACTGGGGAAGTCAGCAAGATTTGGCATATTGTAGCTACTCTGTGGTTGGGAATTATCCTTCTCTCATCCTTTCATTTAGGATGAATGCCCTAATTTGTAGCTGAGGAGGTTAGAAGAAGGGAGTTGAAAATCTTTCATTAGATACACGTGACTGCAGGCACACTGTGGGGTTTTTTTCACAAAAAATAAGGTACTATCAGGAAAGGGCAGAGCAGTGTTGGCTGTACAATACATGAGGCATACAGGTGATTAACATAATTAAAATAATTAGCAATCTGTAACCATTTTGTTGCTAAGTCCATCCAAGCCACTGAGAACAGCCTACCTCAGGAGCAATACAAAGACAGAAGAGAGGGCAAGGTATCATGCTTGGCACTTGCATTATTTCAGTTCAGCAGTAAATCATACACAGATACCATGGCATATTTTCCTAATGCACTTTGCAGGGTGTTTTCATTCTATAACACAGGGCAGGAGCACTTCTGTGGAGCAACTATTCTCAGGGATTCTGTACGGTCAGGTGCCTAATCAAGGGTAAAATGAAGACTTGAGATAATAGAGGGCTGCTGCTGAATGGTTCAGGGGATCTAGTAACAGATGACATGGAAAAGACTGATGTACTCAGTGCCTTCCTTCCTCAATATTTACTTTACAATACTTCCCAGCAGTGTTTACAGTGTTTTTAACCAGGCTGCCCCAATAGGCGTCAAACCCAGAAGGATCCTTTGAGGGAAATCAGACTTTTTCAGATCTGAACTTTGCTGAGGATGTTTGTATCTCACTCTGGAAGCATTATTGACACAATCCCATTTACTCTTAGTGACTTGAACCTCCTCCTCTCAGGGCTGTCACTTCTGCTCTTGCTGGCACCTCAGCAGATTCATCTGTGTCAAACCTTGGAGCAATGCTTTCTGCACAGCTTGTGCAGAACCTCCAGCAGCAGCTTGACTTCTGTATGAAATGGAAGTGCTCTCTGGCTGTCCTGCAGGATTCCCAAGCAACTGCAATTCCCAACAGGGAGCTAGAGCATGGACAGAAATCTCCAGGCTTCCTGAGGCAGCCTGTGGATCAGGGTTGCCCTGGCAGTAGGGCTTGCAGGGGCTGGGACCAGCTGGGCTGAAAGCACAAGGGGTGGGAGAAAGAGGAAACAAGCCAGCTTTTCAACTGAATGAATGGTGTAGATATACACTAGCACTGTGTTAGCACTGTCATCAGGAATGTGTTTAGTTTGAAACACAACCACCTGAAATGCTAGAATTAATTCTGAGTACTTTAATGCCGGAAACCTCACTTCTGTTTTCTTCCATTTTTCCAATTATATTTCAGAAAACCATAGAGGTTTGAAGGGTTTTCAAATCAATCCATATCTTAGAACTGTGGAATGCCATTAGTTCTGGTTTTGTTTAGGTGCTGCAAAAAAACCTACATTATAGCATGGACAAAAACTTGTACAGGTAATTGGTATATTGCATAACAGCTTCTCCTATAGCAAAACCTCCGTGTAGTGCCTAACCTCGGCCACTTGGGTGTCTTCTGACAAAATGTGTCTCTGACTTTCTACAGCACGGTGTGTCTGATCAGCAGGGGCTGTCCCAGCATGCTTCTCATGGGGCCAGGGGCCTTCTCAGTAGGCTGCTTTTTCCTTCAGAAAGCACTGACAGCAGTACTGCTGGCTTTGCATGAGTCTCCTGTAAAAGTGCTTAGCACATGCTGGGGCTGTTTTTCTTCATGCATCATCCAACCCTTATGCAGTTTCCCTTTTTTGCATCTTTCTTTGCTGTAGGAGAGGCCATCCACACCCAGGGGATGAGTGGGGGCTGGAACAGCTCCCCATGGTCACAGCACCAGACACAGAGCTCAAGAAGTGTTTATACAGTGATTTCAGGCACATGGTGTGACTCTGGGGGTATCCTGTGCAGGGCTAAGAGCTGGACTGAATGATCCTTCTGTGTCCTTTCCAACCTGACATGTTCTTTGATTCTGTAATCTTGTAGCCCAGTTGTCTGACAGGTCTATGTTCCTGTCCTCTAAGGACTCTCACTGCATACTTGAGAATTTATTGTCATTAATTAGCTCTATGACACAAGCTGCTGTCCTTTCATTTTGTTCAGTACTTCTTTTTAGACTGGTATAATGAGGTACTTGTTCAAGAGCAGCACAACCCAAAGAAAAATATATTTAGGTCTAAATGGAACATTCTTCCAGCCATGAACCAATTTAAAAAAACAACCTTCAAATCTAACTTCATTTATGCTGTTAATTTAAACAACCTAAAAAACATTTCTTCTGTTTCCCTGAAAAGGTGAAATTCTTTAAATTTCTGCATTACTTAAAATTAATGTTTCTCCTATGTCACATTCACCAGGTACATTTTTAAAAGAGATTATTGATTTGTAGGTACTTGCTTAAATCCTGGGTAATTGTCGCAGTTTATATTTTATATTTATATTATATTTTGTGGCCCCTTTTGTTTTGTCTCTGTTCTTAGATGTCATATCCACACCAATCCTTTCTTACCATTTGAAAGTAGGTTCACATTTGTAATTAATGTTTTAATTCCATAATTTCTTCCTTCACAGAAAATTGTTTTGAATCTGTGTTCTTTCCAATGCATTCAAATCTTTGAAAGTCAGAGTAATATCTTGATTTAAATAGCAATTAAAAGCCTGTGTTTTCAAACTCGCAGATCTGTCACCACTGTCAGTAGCAAAAGGTCTGGGGCAAAAAAAATAAAGAAAAAAGTAAAAAAAATAAGAAATTGATAAAAAGAAAGAAGGGTCTGTCAATATTAGGTAGCAAGATAAAACCATAGATACACAGAAACTCTTTGTTGTTTACACCTCATACCTCCAGAAATTTCCAGTGTGGCCCAGCCTGACTGGTAACAATTCCCACTGCATTTCCAGGGATCTCATTTGTGAGCTCCATGTAACAGTAGTTGATGAGGGGTTTTGTCATGCATGTCATGAAATAGAGACTTGGCTTGAAGGATGTAAAATACCCATGTCATGGATATAATGTCTAGCCTTTAGCAAAATCAGCTGAATGCAATATAGCAACCTGTGATTTACCGTTTAATGGTAAAGTGAAAGAAAGGAACATTGCACAGATGTTAGTTTGGAAAAGGGCAGAACTAAGTGGATTGTCCTACTGTTCTTCACAATTTTCTTTGTCTTTATATATCACAAATTCTCCTGTGGTTAAAAAAGGGTCAGAGGCATGATCTGATGGCCAAACCCTTCCATGCAAAGGAGGACCATTTATAATTCAAGGTATAGGAGAAAATACTGGTAGGCATATTTAAATCCACCTTCCAAAGTATGTACTTTGCGTGAGTAGTAAAATTCTTCATGAGACAAGATTGAGATATAGACTTCCTTGAGCAAAGGAACTTGTCTTTGAAGGAAAAAAAAAAAATCTTGGAGTATTTCAGGAGATGAGAAAAGTAATGAAAAAACAGCTGTGAAAGACAGTCCAGGATGGTCACAAGAAGATATCAAATTGACTTGTGTAAAATCAATCTGAAATTCTGATGTGTTCAGCTAATTTGGTTTATTTTTCAGAAGTTTTCCTGAGTGTCTCTTGGCTTGGAGGCTCTCCAATTCACCGAGGCCACCATGTACCCACAGTGAGAGGATGTTGTTGTCTGTGCAGGCCCAAAGGACAAGGAATGCAGCACTGTGCCTCTTGTGGTTTTCTGGAATGGGAAACAGATGGGAAACAGGACTTACCAACTTCTTCATATGGTAAAAAGCAAACAGCTGTAAAATAGGACAACCAATAAAACCCAAGCCAGACATTAGAAAGCTGTGGAGATGCCAGACTATCTATCCTACTGAGAAATTATTTCCAAAACTTACTGGAGGTGCTTATCTACTCCTTTTTAAAAATACTCTATATTTTAAAGAAAAATTTGTGAGAAAATTGTACAGGGCTATTGATATATTGCATATATGCAATATTTCGTGCTGCAGCAGGAAGGAAGCTGGGACCTTTCTTAGCTAAACCTGTGTAAGAGGGAGGGTGAGCTATTGTGGCACATGCCCAGAGCTGCAGTGAGACAGAATTGTTATCACCATGCTGTCCCTATGGGTGCTTCCTGCAGTGAGGGGCTATTGAGGTAACCAAGGCAAAGCAGGCACAGGATCTGCTGAAAATCCAAGCTCTGAAGGATTTCAAAGAAGAGCTACACCATATTTTAAAAAAAAGCAAAGCCTCAACTATTTAGTAATTTGCATCCTGACTGTAATGTCCCAATAGAAAAATGTCTACAAATTATTTGAGAGCTGTGGGTTGTTCACCAGTGGAAAGGAAACAAGAAAAATCTTGAATTCCAGAGGAGAGGAAGTTCTCAGTGAATATTACTTTCCCTCCAGGTAGACAAATGTGGCACACTGAAAAATGTTTATAAGCTTGCAGCATTCTCCAGTGTGTCAGATCTCAGATATTAGAAAAAAATATAGTCAAGAAAGACAAATTTCCACATTCAGTTAAATTCATGAACATGAATTTATGAACAGATCAGCCTTTTCTGCTTTAGATATCTGCTAATACTGGAGGAAGGAGGGAAGGGAGGAAGGGAGGAAGGGAGGAAGGGGGAGGA
>NW_027635553.1:0-42533 GCF_903797595.1 Erithacus rubecula | reverse complement strand
TTGTCTCCCACCTGCGCATCCACACTGGGGAGAGGCCCTATGAGTGCTCCGAGTGTGGCAAGTGCTTCAGGACCAGCTCTGATCTGATTGTCCACCAAAGGAGCCACACGGCTGAACAGCCCTATGAGTGTGATAAATGCAGCAAGAGGTTTCCAACCAGCTCCAGTCTCCTCCAGCACCAGCACATTCACATAGAGGAGAAGCCCTTCTGTTGTCCCGAGTGTGGGAAGGGCTTCAGGTACAAGTCCAACCTCGTCACCCACCGGCGCATCCACACCAGGGAGAGGCCTTATGAGTGTTCTGAGTGTGGGAAGAGCTTCTCACAGAGCTCACACTTGACCACGCACCAACGGAGGTACCACTAAGGGAAGCCCTGTGAGTGCCTTGAATGTGGGAAGAGCTTCATGTGCCGCTCCAGCTCCGTTCTCCATTACAGGATCCATGCTGGATGATCCCAGTGTGTCCCAGTGGGCAGAGCCCCAGTGATCTGTGTTGGGAAGACACCTGGCTGGGGGGGCTCCACATTCTCCTGGCTTCCCTTGGGTACCTGGATACATCCACAGACCAACATCACAAATCCATTGTGGAGAGCACATTTGTCGACTTCTGACCCCAGAAAAATATCATTTGTTGCATCTTCTGGTGGCATCAAGCAACACTGGGTGGCCTTGGAGGTCTTCTCCAATAAAAAACCATTGTTTTAATCCTCTCTGGCCAATGCACATCTTCCACATCCAAATGGGAACAGACTGGGGCAAATCCCATGATTTTGGAGACAGTGAAAGGGTTCTTCCCACCCAGCCAAGCATGTGGATGCTCTGCCAGCAGGGACACGTAAATCTTTTTGTTTTGGCCTTGAAACAAAAAGGTTTCTGTTCATCCCTTTGAAAGTCCTGAAATTAGAGTAAAAATAAGATGTTGAAGTAATGCATGGATGGGGAGATGTGGTAGACAATGACACAGGTGAGGTCATGGATGGGGACATGAGGGGACACAGCCTTTCATGGGGACATAGACATGGATGGAGACACAGGCCTAGCTGTGGACATAAGGGGACGTGGACATGGGTGGGGACATGAACTGCAACAGCATCAATGCCACAACCTGTGCCACCACAGTGTCACCTGCACCTCATCTCAGCCATGGCTAAGATGGTTGCCCAATGCACCACATCCCCACTGTCACTACTGCAATATCCCAGCCAAATGTCACCACCCACCAGGGTGGGAGGGTTGTTGACAAGTTGTTGTCAGGGCTTGTTCAGCTGGTGAAAAGCAGTGTGGAAGCAAGTGACAGCCACCAGGGTGTCCCAGGGCCACCACGTTCAGGGGACCCCTGGGGGACAGGGCAAGGATCAGTGCCACGCGGGGTGTCACTAGAGGTGTCCTAGTGGCAGTGTCCCCACAGGTGTGGCGACATTGTCCCCTGCTGTGTGTCCTGGTAGCATTGTGTCCCCTCCCCTCTGTCCCCATCCTCCACCATGGTTCCCTGTCACCCCTCTGTGTGTCTCAGTCCCCTTCCATGTGCCCCTGTCTCTCGTCCTGTGTTCCTGTCCCCCACCCCCAGCGTGGCCTAAGTACCTGAGGTCCCAGGCCCGTGTCCTTCAGGGTGTCCCCATGTCCCTCAGGATGTTTCTGTGGCTGCTCCTGGCACTGAGTGTCTGCACTTGCCCCAGCACAGGTAGGGACAAGCCGTGACACCCTGTGACACCCCATGAAAACCTTTCTCCTCTGATTTTGGGTCTTTTCCCCCTATTCTGGATACTTGCTCCCCTATTTTGTGTCTTCCCCTCTTTTGGGTCTTTCCCACTTATTTTGTTTCCTTTCCCCTTATTTTGGTTCCCTTCCTCTTTTTTTGGATCATTTCCTCCCTTTTCCACCCTTTCCCCCATATTCAGGCACCTTCCTGCTTCTGGTACTTTTGTGGATGCCTTTCCCCTCCTCCAGTCCTCTCCCCACCCCTTAGTCCTCCTCACCCCCCCACTGGTTGCCCCCCAGTTGTTGCCCCACACCACATGGACTCGGTGCTCACCATCCTGGACACACTTGAGACTCAGGCCTGGGGCAACTCCCCCAGCACCGCCACGGCCTTGGGGAGGGGGTTGGGGGTCTGCAGCACCCCGGGGTGCTGAGCGGTGCTGGGTGAACGCCCCCCGGCTCTCACTGCAGACCAGTGGCAGCTCCTGGCCGAGCTCCTCCGCCACGACCCGGTGACCCCGGAACTGGGGGCGGTGCTGGCCCCCGACAGCTGCCCAGCTGTTGGTGTCCCAGTGTTCTGCCCTCCTCCGGGAATAAACAACCTCCTGGGACACCCCCCCAAATCTCCCCAAAGGGCATTTGTGGCTTAGCTTTGGAGTCCTTCAAGCTCCAAAAATCTTCCCCTACACCCTCAAAAACTCCCTCTGATGGAGACCCCAGGGGCGAGCTGCCCCTCTGCGGTCACTGTGAGATGGGGGGACAATGTCCCAGGGGCGGGAGGGCTGCGGACACAGCGAGGGCTGGACTGCGTGGTCCCTCTGCTTCCAGTTCCTGCTCCTCATCCTCTATCCCAGCTCTTCCTCCCACTCCTCCTCCTCTTCCTCCTCATCTTAATCCCTCCACCTCTTCTCCTGCTGTTTCTCCATCACCGCTCCCCCATCCCCACTGCTCCTGCCCCGTTCCTGAACCCTTGCAGCCCGTGGCAGGAGCAGGGATGGAGCCGGGACAGGTCGGGATGGGCAGCGCGGAGCTCTCGGCTGCTCCCACCCACTGGGGGTGGGGGAAACCCGGCCTGGGGAAAAGGAGAGGGAAACTGGGAAAACTGGGGGACAGCAGATCCAAAGTGGGGCTTGCTGGGGACCCTGGGTGGGAAATTCCATCCCTTTGGACTCTTCCCAGACACCTGGAGATGCTGGAGCAGGGACTGCAGAGATGGGTGAGGGATCCCAAGAGTGGGATTTTGGGGACAGGATCTGTGGGAATGGGAATGTCCTGCTCCTTTCCCAGGGCAGGGTCACACCTGAGCCAGGTGTGCAGGGCAGGACCTTGCCCTGAGCCTTAGCACTGTCCCACCTGCAGTATCTGCTTCCCCTCGGCCTCTTCCTCCTGTGGCCACAAGCCCAGCTTGGTGTTGAACAAAGGGGCTGGGCTGGGGTCATCCCATGGTGGGGGCTGCCCACCCCCTCTGCCCCCTCTCCAAATTCCCTCCCGGGGGCTGCAGGAGCTGGGGCAGGAGCCCTGTGGGGAGGGAAAAGGGGGTGACACCAGGATTGGGTTATAGTGGAGTTGTAACTGTGGCCAGGGAAGAGCAGGGTGAGAACATGTGAGAGGAACAATTGTGCACACAGGCAGGGCAGGGCAGGAGGAGGGGCAGGAGCTGCTCCAGGGGCTGGAGCTGATTGCCCTGACATTCCATGGTGCAGTCTGTGCTGAGGCAGCCGGGCCCCTGCAGCCCATGGAGGGCACGGAGTGCAGAGATGCACCTGCAGCGCCTGGAGGAGCCCGTGCCGGAGCAGGGGGATGCCTGAGAGGAGACTGGGACCCCATGAGAAACCTGTGCTGGAGCAGGGACCTGGCAGGGACCTGCAAACCCGTGCAGAGAGGAGCCCACGCTGGAGCAGGGTCCTGGCAGGACTTGTGAGCCCATGCAAGTGTGACCCACGCTGCAGCAGTTAGTGAAGAACTGCTGTCTGTGAGATGAACTCACCTTGGGGAAGTTCATGGAGAAGCATCTCCAGGAGGAACCTCATGGTGCAGCAGGGGAACCACTCCTCTCCCCGAGCAGCAGGAGAAACAACACATCATGAACTGACCCTGCACCCACTGAGGCAGGAGGTAGAGCTGGGAAGGAGGGAGAGATGGGCAGAAGGTGTTTTTAAAGCTTTATTTTACTTCTCACTATGCTGCTCTGATTCAATTCATTTAAATTCAATTAATATCTCTAATTTCAAACCTGTTTTTCCCATTATGGCATTTGCTGCGTGATCTGTTCCAGTCCTTATCTCAACCCATGAAGCCTTCATTCTATTTTGTCTCCTGTCCATCTCTGGAGGGGAATGAGAGCAGCTTTGGTGGGTGCCTGGCATCCAGCCAGGGTCATCTGACAACACTTCCTTTCTCTCATCCTTTCTTTCTTTCCAGAGGTCACAGTGCAGAGGTTGAGTGTGGCTTTGATGGGGGCAGTGAAGGTGTTGGGGAGCAGCAGGGACAGGAGCCCCAGGGATGTGGGACAGGCATGAGAGGGGCCCAGGCAGCTGGCAGGGGGCAAGGCCTGTCCCCCTGGGCCAGCAGCAGCCCCGTGCCCTGCCCAAGGCGCTGCCACCAGGGGCTGGGCCCAGAGGCAGGGGGAGACCCCAGTCCCGGGGGCGGCGTTTCTGCCCCGAGCCCCGTCCAGCCCAGCCTGCCCCGAGTGCGCAGTGACCGCTGGCACGGCTGCACTGGACAGCGTGACCTGCTGGGGACACTGAGAGCTGCCCTGGGACACTGCCCTGGGGATGGCACAGGCACCAAACAAACCACAGCCAGCCCCCTCCTTGGGATGGCACAGGCACCAGAGCACAGCACAGCCCCGCTCCTTGGGATGGCTCAGCCCTGTGAGTGTCCCAAGTGTGGGAAGAGCTTCTCACAGAGCTCTCATTGCACCAGATACCAACGGAGGCACCACTGAGGGAAGCCCTGGGAGTGCCCTGAGTGTGGGAAGAGCTTTGTGCCAGTCTTAGGCTGCAATGCCAGATGTAACCAGAAGTATATATTCTATCACCATCTGTTAAAACCAGGCAGAGCAGTGCTCCTTATCTTTTCCATGACTCATCCCTCATAACTGCGGGGGAAGATGGGATGTGGGGGAGGGGGGGAATATCCTCTGTTAATAGGCCAGCTGTTAAAGCCAGGTGCAGCTGTTTTCTTTATCTCTTCCAGGACCCACCCTTTGTCCAGGAAGATATCTTCGGTTAATAAGCCACTAAATCTCACTGCAGGACTGATCAAATTACATCCTCAATTTGAGATGCCACCCTCATCCATGAGGAAGAGCCAAAAAAAGTCTGAAAATTTGAAACATCAGAGAAGCCTTTTTCCATTAAATTCCCAGAGGAAGACCAAGTCCATCTTCATCACCACTAGACTTAAAAAAGAAACTACACCTTTCTCCAAAATCATTGTTTCAACAAAACCACATCTGTCACTCCAAGAAAACTATAGTCAGCATTTAATCACACTGCTAACAACACCCTGACCAACAGGGCGTCAGGCTGTATTCTGACTCTATCAGGGTTCTGGTTTTTATACTACTATATTTTTATTTTAATTTTCCTAGAAAACACTGTTATTCCTATTCCCATATGCTGAAGGAAAGCACTGCTTCAGCTAGTGAGAAACCCTCCCCTGCCTCACAGAGGGACAGTCTGATGATGCAGCAGTGGAACCCACAGACGTTACAACCCTCCAGGCTCCAGCTGAGCTGCAGGGGCAGGCACAGCCAGCAGCAGTCACCCTTGTAAAAACTAAAAAGTCTAAGATGAAATGAGAGCACCCAGTTAATAAAGATAAGAAAGGAGGGTCCTCACAACCTGTAGGGGAGTCAGAGGTTGAGATTATCACTGATTCCCTGTAGTATAAAAGTCTCTGTAATTTGCAAAAAGACATTGTATGATGGGGGCATAAGGTTTATACAATCTGATTACTTCAGGTCTGGGACCTTTTGGGTACAGGTGTACAACTGGATGGTACTGAGGCAAGGAATTTGGGATCCTTGACCCAGGACTCAGGTGTGGATCAGGTAGTCGTAAGGGAGCCAGACACCCTTTCTTTCTGGGAGTAGTTCTTAATGAGTGTAAGAGAGAGGTTTTTCCACAGAGAGAGAATGCAGGAGCACCACCATAGAATGCACTGGAAGAGCCTTGAGGAAGGGATCCAGCAGCTGAGAGAAGTGGCAGCACTGGAGGTGCTCTCTGGGAGGGGTGGACAGCAGGACAATGGCCATGACAAAGTCAGGTGCACAGGGCAGATGTGGAATTTCACAAATCTAGGACCATCTCAATATACCACCTTCATTGCAATGATTAATGCTGGTAACAACCAAGAGACTGGGTTCTGTCACCAACAAGCTCAGAAATTACAAGAGTATGATCAACAGCCCGATGCAGACTCATGTCTCTGCTCTGGCTAAGGAACTCAAAGAGGAGTTTAAGAGACGAGGGAGACAAGGGAAGAGATGAGGAAGATCAATGCAGCATGAGTACGAGTCACAGGCCCCAAAGTCAGAGCCCAACACCCCCCAGCTAGGGAGAGAGGGTACACCCCACGAGCTGACCAGTGGTTCTTTTTGCACAACCATGGGGAAAACAGGAAAAGGTGAGATGAGAAACCCACCTCTGTGCTGGCAGCACGGGTGTGTCAACTCAGGGAGGGAAATGTTAACAGAGGGAGCTCCACTAAAGTGAAGGGAGCCTCCCATGACCAAGCTGCCAGGTATTACAGAAAGGAGGATAACCTGTGAGATCCCCTTAAAAGAACCTCTAGTATGTATGCCCAAAAAAGAAATAATAACCAGGGCTAGAGGGGCTCTGCCTCGAGCCAGGGAGAGGCATGGGAAAGCCAGGTCTTTTGGATGGAGTAGATCCAATGCCCTGGCACATCAGAGCCACAGAAACATGAGGCGTTAGTTGATACTGGTTCACAGTGTACCCTAATGGCATCAGGACATGTGGGGGAAGAACCTGTTGCCATTGTTGGGGTGACAAGAGGATCACAGGAAATGACTTTGCTGGAGGCTGAGGTGAGCCTGACTGGGAAGGAGTGGCAGAAACATCCAATTGTGACTGGCCCAGTGTTGCATCTGGTTGTTAATTAGGGTGGTAGCTAATAAAGGAGCAGGAAAGGCCTTTGCAAGGGTTTTATAGAGATGTTTATTTCAGCCACAGATCTGCATCATCCAGAGTTCAGGGAACAAAGGCAATGGGGCTTGTGGGGGCTTCAGGTTTGGTACATGGGATCAGCAGGCGGGGAAAACTTTAGGGGCCAATTACCAGGGGACAGGGGGTGTCCAAGGGTGGGGTTAGGGCAAAAAGGCCAACAGGGGAACAGAGTGGGAGTGACCAAAAGGCTGACAGACAGGGAGAGGGGCACAGGGTTGACCCAGGGAATAAAACAGGGGTTGCTTTCCCTAATTGGGAATGCCTTTGGTCTCCACAGCCCAGATGCTCCGTGTATTCTAGGCACAGACTTTCTCAGGAACAGCTATTACAAAGATCCAAAGGGACTCAGGTGGGCTTTTGGAATAGCTGCTGTAGAGGCAGAGGGCATTAAGCAATTGAACACCTTGCCTGGACGATCAGAAAACCCATCTGCAGTAGGACTCTTGAAGGTAGGAGAGCAACAAGTGCCAATTGCCATCACGATGGTGCACTGCCAGCAGTATCAGATGAATCAAGATGCCATGATCCCCATCCATAAAATTTTGGCTAGAAACCCAAAGGGTGGTCAGTAAAACCCACTCATCCTTCAACAGCTGCAATTAGCCTGTGGGCAAGTCTGACAGAAAATAGAAATTGACTGTAGGCTATTGTGCCTTGAATGGAGTGACTCCACTGTGGGAGCTAAGACAGAGAGTACTGTGGATTTAATTAGCATAAGCAGCTGGATAACCAAGAGGCCTTGGTAAGAACACAGAGAGCTTTGAAGATTGCATGAAGATTGGATCAAGACTGGTGACAGGAAAGAAGACTGAATTAAGTAGAAAAGTTGCAATATGTGTGATGGTTAACCCAATCAATGCACTAAAAAAAATAATACTAGCCTTCCTAAAAATAGTATATAAGCATATGTAGCTCACAGTAAATTTGGATTCTGATCACCAGTCAGTAGTCCCTGTCTCTCTCTCAATAGTTGCTGAGTGCTGCTGTGCCAGACATGCTGGAACTCCAGTACGAGCTGGAGTCCAAGGCAGCAAAGTGGCACCACTGACATTGCAATTTTTCAATGCATTTTTCTCCATTCCTTTGGCAGCAGAGTGCAGGCCTCAGTTTGCTTTCACCTGGAGGGGTGTCCAGCACACCTGGAACCGACTGCCCCAGGGCTGGAAACACAGCCCCACCATCTGCCATAAACTAACCCAAACTGCACTAGAAAGGGGAAAAGCTCCAAAACATCTACAGTATACCAGTAACATCATTGTGTGGACAAACACAGCAATAAAAGTGTGTGAGAAAGGAGAGAAGATCATCCAGATTCTGCAGGAAGCTGGCTTCACCATCAAGAAGAGCAAAGCCAAGGGACCTGCCCGAGAGATCCAGTTCCTGGGAGTGAGGTAGTAGATTGATGGCATCAGATTCCCTCTGAAGTTATCAATAAGATCACTGCAATATCTCCACCAACCAGCAAGAAGGAAACACAAGCTTTCCTAGGCACCATAGGATTTTAGAGAATGCACATTCCTGAGTACAGCCAGACTGTGAGCCCTCTCTACCTGGTTACCTTCAAGAAGAACAATTCCAACTCCAGCCCTGAACAGTAACAAGCCTTTGCCCACATTAAGCAGAAAATGGCTCATGCAGTAGCCTTTAGCCCAGTCAGGACAGGACCAAAAGTGAGGAATGTGCTTTACTCTGCAGCCAGGAACAATGGCTTGTCCTGGAGCCTTTAGCAGAAGGTGCCTGGGGAGACTCGAGGCTGAGCACTAGAATTCTAGAGTCAAAGTTACAGAAAGACCGAAGCCAACTACACTCCCACAAAAATAAGAAAGTTCAACCCACCTCAAAAGTAATTAGTACAAAAGCACAACTCCTCTTGGCACCCCAACTACCCCGGTTCTGGAGTGGATGTTTAAAGAAAAGGATCCCTCTACCCACCACACCACCAACACTACATAGAATAAATGGATTGCCTTCATCACACAGTGAGCCTGTATTGGAAATCTGAATTGCCCTGAAATTTTAAAAAATAATTACAAACTGGCCACAAGATTAAAACTTTAGTCTCACTAACAAAAAGGAGCAGAAACAAGTAACCCAGGCTAAAAAGCTCCACCATACAACCAACTACCAGCACAAGAAACACGCTGTGCTCTTGTCACTGACAGTTTCTGTCTCATGGTTGAGATGAACCAGAAGTGGAAAGTGGCCGCAGGGAGCCCCACACGACGAGTCACACAAGCTACTGAAGGAGAAGGTGAATCAAGTGCACTTGCTGAACTCAAAGCCATTCAGCTGGCCCTGGACACTGCTGAAAGAGAGAACTGGCCAAAGCTCTACCTTTATACTGAATCATAAATAGTAACCAATGCTCTGTGGAGTTAGCTAGAAAGGTAAAAAAAGGCCAGCTAGCAACATAAAGGAAAACCAATTGAGGCTGCTGATGAGTGGAAAAACATTGCCACTCAGACAAACTATCTGTAAAAGTCCATTTTGTAGATAGGCATGTCCCCAAAAGGTAGGTAATAAAAAACACCAAAAGAACAAACAAGTAGATCAAGCTGCAAAAATAGAGATGGCACAAAAAAATTTAAATTACAAACATAGGGGAGAGTTGTTCCTAACTCAATAGGCCCATAGTGCCTCAAGCCATCAAGGCAAAATTGCCACCTCTAAGTAGGCACAAAACTGAAAAGTAGATTTAACCATAAATAGAATTTCTCAAGTTATCCATAACTGTAAGACATGTGCTAAAATCAAGCAAGCCAAGCCGATAATGCCTCTCTAATATGGGGGGCAGTATTCCAAATATAAGTATAAAGAAGCCCAGCAAATGAACTACATCACACTGCCTCAAACCCCCCAAGGCAAGTGCTACGTGATCACAATTGTAGAAGCCACCACTAGATCATTAGAAACCCACCCTGTACCTCACACTACTACTCAAAACACCGTCTGAAGCCCAAAAAAGCAAGTCCTATAAAGACACAGCACCCCTGAGAGAATCGTCAGACAACAGGACCCATTTCAAGAACAGTCTTAGAAACACCTCAGCCAAAAACCAGGATATTGAATAAATATATAATATCCCTTATCATAAATCAGCTGCCAGGAAAGTTGAACAGTACAACAGACTACTTCAAATTACCCTAAAGGCACTTGGTGGGGAGGCCTTCAAAAATTGAGAAATGAACTTAACAGAAGCCACCTAAACAGTCAACACCTGAGAGTCCATCACTCAAGCAAGTCCTGCCCAGTCTGAACCCTTGCACACAGTGGAAGGGGATAAAGTCCCTGTAGTACATAAAAAAGGTATTTTAAGGCTGTTTAGATTAGTCTAACCTCAAGCAAAGGCATAACCTACCTAAATAAAATCCAAAATTTGAAACATCAGAGCAACCTTTTCCCACTAAATTCCCAGTGGAAGACCAGGACCATCTTCATCACCACTAGACCTTAAAAAAGAAACTACACCTTTCTCCAAAATCATGTTTCAACAAACCACATCTGTCACTCCAGGAAAGCTGTAGTCAGCATTTAATCACACTGCTAGCAACACCCTGACCAACAGGGCGTTAGGTTGTATTACAACTATGTCACTGTTTTTCTTGTTGTATTACTATATTTTTATTTTTATTTTCCCAAGGAATAACTGTTATTCCAATTCCCATCTTTGCCTGAGAGCTCATTAATTTCAAAGTTACATTAATTTAGAGGGAGGGAGTTTACATTTTCTGTTTCAAGAGAGGCTCCTGCCCTCCTTAGCAGACACCTGTCTTTCAAACCAAGACACTGCACTGCTCCATCTCCATCCCCCACGGCAGGATGATCCCCAGTGACCCCCAGTGGGCAGAGCCCCAGTGATCCCAGGTGATCTATGTTGGGAAGACACCTGGCTGGGGCTCCACATCCTCCTGGCTCCCCGTGGCCTTTTCTTTCTGGATTTTCTTTGCCCTTCCCAAACACACAAAACTGGGGTAAAAATAAATAAGTTGAACTAAGATGTGGAAGGGGACATGGGGGGATCTTCCCAGGGATAAGAGAGATGCTGGGTCCGAGGGAGTTGAGGGTTCCTGGGAGGGACTGGGGGGTTGCACAGGGCTTTGGGCACCCCAGTCCCAGCAGCTCCAGCTGCACTGGGAGATCCTGGTGGATGTTCTGGGACAGTTGATCAAGGACCCCCTGCCCTGGAACTGTCCCCATGTCCCCCTGCCCATTCCCCTGTCACCTCACTCCCAGTCCCATCCTGCTCCCATTCCAGTCTGGATCCCATTCCCTCTTTCATTCCCTGTCCCTGTCCCATATTCTGTTTGGTTGCCTTTCCCATATTTCCAGGTCCATATTCCTTGTCCTGTTCCTATTCTCATATTCCCATATTCCTATTCTCTCATTCCCATACTTCCATTTCTATAATCCCTGTCCCATTTCATAGTTCCCACTCCCAGTTCTACTCCCGTATTCCCATTTCCAATCCTGGTCCCATCTTCCTAATCCTCATCCCATATTCTCTCTCTGGTTGCTGTTTTCACATTCACCGTCCCATTCCATGTTCCTTTGGGCATTGCTCAGGGCCCCCAGCTGGCCCCAGCAGCCCATCCTGCCAGCAGCCCTGGGCTCAGAGCCCTCCCTCCTGCTGGGGCCGTGCAGGGGCCACGGGCCTGCCCCAGGCTCCTGTTCTGCCCCAGGAGCAAGGCTGCAGCTCCAGCCTTTGTGCCCTGGGCCGCAGCAGCCCAGGGCAGGCCCAGCTGCAGAGCTCCCAGCCCCGATGGGTTTCACTGCAGCACTGCTGAACACTGATCCCCATCCCAGATTCTCTCTCCGCTTGCTGGTTGCACACTCCCTGTCCTGTTCCCATATTCCCATCCCAGCTCCCATTCCCGGTCTCTATCCCCATTCCAGGCCCCGTTCCCGGTATCTCTGCCCTATTCTCGGCCCTGTCCCTACTCCCGGTCCTGGCTCCCTCCTACCAGACGCCGCCGCCATCGCTCTGGCTCCCCTCGGCTCTCACATGACCGGGAAAACCGCGCGCTGCTCGAGCCCACCAATCACAGCGCGCGATCGCTCCTTTATTTGCATAACCACGCCCTTGTGCTTGGCCCCGCCCACCGCCGCCTGTAGCCGCGTCCCGGCGCTCCTTGCTCTCAATGCTCCCAGTAAGAGCGGTACTGGGGGGGAAAGCGCTCCCAATTCCTTCCCAGGGCTCTCAGGATCGCCTGCGGTGCTCCCAGTACCGCTCCCAGTGCTCCCACTATCATTCCCATCGCCGCGCGGGGCGAGGCCGCTTTGGAACCTCCCAGAGCAGAGCGCGGCTGCTTTTGGGTGTCGACACCTGCCCGGGCCGAGCGGGGAACGGAGGGGGAGCGGGAGGAAGAGGAGGAGAGGGAGGAAAAGCAGGGACCAGGAGAAGCAAGAGGAGGAGCAGGAACAGAAAGAGGGGGAGTGGGGGGAAAAGGAGGAGCCGCAGAACCTCGCGCGTAGCCCGGCCGCCCCCTCAGGCGGCAGCTCAGCGGGTACGGCAGCATCGGCCCTCCCCTGGGAGAGGAGGTTAGCGGGGAGGGGCGCTGGCCACAAATCCATCGCGGGACTCTAGGGGACGGCTTTTTCCAGGGCAGGGGATGTTTGGATCTTGCAGGAGCCAAAAGCTGAGCTGGAAATGCCCCTGAATGGATCGTGCCGGGTCCCATGTGGCGGTCACTTTTTACCGGCGGGGAGGGGGCGATATCGGCTGTGGGGGTCCCCGGGAGAGCTGGAGGGGAACGAGGGAGCCCCGGAGCGGGGAGAGCGCAGAGGGGCGATCCCGGAGCCGGGGGACCCCCGGCAGCCTGGAGGGGTGCGGGAGGTTGGTGCTGAGCGGGCTCCGGGCCCCCGAGGCTGAAAGGGGCGCTGACTGCTCCAGCTGCCCTTGGGCAGCGCCACCATCAAACCCAACGTGCTCAGCCCTTGTTTTCCCCCCCAAACCAGGATTTCCCATTCCCAAACCTTGGCCGAAGGAGGAAGATGAAGCCGTGAGGAAGATGGTCCGGGAACCCGAGGCAGGTGAGCAGAAAGTCACTGCCTCTTTCCCCCTCTGTCCTGCTTCATCTCCCAGCCCAGCACGGCCCCGGCTGCAGGACAGCCCCGCTGTGTGCGCTGTGCTGACGGGGATGCAATGGGGGAATCTCCTTCCCTCTGGTACGAAGGCAAATCTCATCCTCTCCTTGTCCTTCCTCGCCCAGACAAGGAGCAGAGGATGGAGACTAGGGAGGACAAATCCCCGCAGCAGTGTGTCCTCAGCTGTCCCCCCGTACTACATGGACTCGGTGCTCGCCATCCTGGATGCCCTTGTGTCCCTGCCCCGGGCCTGTGGATCTCCACTTCCAAGAGATTCAGAGCTGGCCCGGCTGCCAGGGGACACTGGCACTCCGGTTGGGTGGCCTGGTGATGTTGGTGGGAGGGGGTTTGGTGTCATCTTCGGACCGAATGTGGGTCTTGTCCACTCTGCAGTGAAGAGCAGCCAGGGCCAGGGAGCCTGGGATGGATGGGTACAGGAGAGGTTGGACACTGGTCCAGATGGACACCAGAGCCATGGATCCCATTCTGGATGGACACTGGTCTGGATAGATATCAGAGCCATGGATCCCATTCTGGATGGACACTGATCCAGATGGACACCAGAGCCATGAATCTGCAACGTGGTGGGTGCGGGGTTGCGCAGAATCCTCAGGGGGATGATGGGGGGTGGAAGTGGCCAGGGCTGACCCCAAAAATGCTGTCACCTGCCGTCCTGTAGGATGTGGGCCACGCCCTGCTTTGGGGCACTGGTGACAAACTGGTGGGTGGCGGTGACAAAAAGCGCAGGTGCCACCTCGGAGATGGCACAGCGAGGGGGTCCTGTGCACCAAGCCCCCGCCCCTGAGGGTGACAAAGGGGGATCAGTGGCGTTCCTGAGGAGAGTCCCCCTGTGCCCACGGCATGGGTTGGGGGGCACCCATCACCCTGTCCCCCTGTCACTCTGTTCCTCTGTCACCAGAAGGGGTGGGGCCTCAGGGGGGCTGGTGTGGGCACTCACTGGGTGGGGACCTCTTCCCTGGTGGGCAGGGACATCTCGAGAATTTGGGACTCCACAAATTAGGACCCTTCAAGGTGGGGATGCCAGGCTGGGAGTGCACCCCCACCACCCCCAAATCCACCCCATGGACCTCTCCAAATTATTTTCTCTATCTCATCATTCCAAATTCAGCCCCCTCAAATGCCTCCCCTGTTCCATTGACCCCAAATCCAAGCCCAAAATTCTTCTCCCCATCCCACCACCCCCAAATCCAACCCCTGGACCTTCCAAAATTACTCCCTCCATCCCACCGCCATGTAATGCAGGCCCTGGACCTCCTAAAATGAACCTCCCCCCCCCACCACACATGGAGGTGGAAGCCCCGCCGGACACTCCCGAGCCCCCTGCCCTACCGAAGACCTGCAAATGGCACACCGTGACCACTGCCACACCCAGAAGGACTCTGAAAGGGATGGGGGATCCCCGGGGAGCCGGGCTGGGTGCGGCTGCAGGGCTGGAAACGCTCCTACAGCCACTCTGACACCGACAGCAACAGGGCTGGTGACAGGGGTGTCCCCAAGGCCAGCATGTGCTGGTCACTGTTCCAGAGGGCATTTTCCACCCCTCCAAGGCACCCAAGAAGCCACGGGGATGTGAGGGGATGAGGCCACATGAATTTCAGCAGTACCTGCACTCCGTGGGCAGGAGGAGTAGACGTGCTGTCACCAGGGCAGGTGAGAGGGTACAAGGGTGGGAGAGTGGGGGAAATTTTGGGGTGATGGGTGGGGGGTGATGATTTTTGGGGTGATTACAATGGGTGGGGGGTGATGATGGGTGGGGGATGATGAGGATGATTTTGGGGGTGGTGGGTGATGGGATGATGATGATAGGTGGGGTTGATGAATTTTGGAGTGATGATGGGTGGGTGGTGATGATGATGGTGGGTGGGGGGTGATGAATTTCGGGGTGACAAGGATGGCTGGGGGGTGATGGGGATGGTTTGAGGTCATGGTTTGGGGAAGAAATGACTTTTAGGGTGATGATGATGATGGTTGGGAGGTGATGAACTTTGGGGCATGGGGTGGGAGGTGCTGGCCTGGCACAGCCACCTGGAGTGCCTTGTCCCCCCCTCGTCACTCCCATGTCCCCACATGTCCCCATGCCAGGGGACAGTGGCACCGGGCCAGGTCCTGCGGCTCCGGCACCAGGACCCAGCCAAACTGACTTGGCACTTGTGGGGCCACCCATGGGGTGGGCATGGAGCCACCCTAGCCTAGCCCCACACCTGGCCTGTCACTGTCACACTGCCACACCTGCCAGCATTTGCAACCCATGGACACGTGTCCCCTGGCCCTGCCATGCTCGTGGTGGCACCTCCATGAGCATCACGACACCTGTGGTGCCACCTCCATGGCCACCTTGGTGTCATCATACCCATGGTGGCTGCTCCATAGCCACATGTGCCCTTGTGTCACCACAGTCATGGTAGCACCTCTTTGGCCATGTGTCCCCTCGTGGTTGGACCTCCATGGATGCCTGTCCCCTGGTGTCACCACATCCTTTGTGGCACCTCCATGGCCACCTGTCCCCCATCCTAGCACCCCTGGTGGCACGGCCAGGCCACATGTCCTCTGTCACTGCCACACCCCTCGTGGGTGGCAGGCACACAGGGGCACCCCTGCCCTGTTCTGCCCCCTCCCATGGCCAGGGCACACCATGGCCCCTGCCGAGCAGCCCTGTAAATGGCCTCTGTTACAAGCAGCCAGTAAGGAAGGGCAGGGAATTGTTACCGTGACACTTAAATGCAGTTTATTTCTTTTGTTCATCCAAAGAAGTTGAGGGATATTGTAGGTGCTGTACTTAGGAGGAGTGGAATGACTGAGTTCACCAGGCTGGAACAGCTTTATTCTTGAGTGAAAGCTGAGTGCTGGATGTTGAAGTAATTTCAGAGAAGCTCAGAATCTGCTGAGTTGGAAGGACTCCATCAGGATCATTGAGTCCAACTCCTGTCCCTGCACAGAACACCACAATTCCACCGTGAGCCTGAGAGCACTGTCCAAATGCTTCTTGTCCCAAGACAGACTTGGGGCTGGGACTGACCGCTTCCCTGGGGACCCTGTTCAATTGCTCAAGCTCCCTCTAGGTGAAAAACTTTTCCCTGATATCCAACCTAAGCCTCCCTGACTCAGCTCCAGCCATTTCCTTGAGTCCTGTCCCTGCTCATGAGAGTGAAGAGATTGGTGCTGGTCCCTGCACTGCCCCTTGGGAAGATGTTGAAGAGCTCAGTGAGGTCTGACCTGAGTCTCCTCCTCTCCAGCTGAACAAACCAAGCTGGTCCTCACAGAGCCCCTGCAGATCCTTCCCCATCCTAGTGACCTCCTCTGGACACTGTGCAATGGCTTCATGTCTTTTCTATGTTGTGTTGTCACTCAAGGTGAGGCCACCCCAGTGCAGAGCAGAGTGTGACAATCCCCTCCCTGGCCCAGCTGCTGGTGCTGGGCCTGCTGCCCCAGGACACGGTGGCACTTTGGGCTGCCAGGGCACTGCTGACTCATGTTCAACTTGCCCTTGGCCAGGACCCCCAGGTGCCTCCCTGCAGCTGCTCTCCAGCCTCTCCTTCCAGTCCATACACCAAGGCAGGGGTGCCCCATCCCAGGGGCAGAATCTGGCACTGCCCTTGTTGAACTCCACACAGTTGGTGATTGCCCATCTCTACTTGTGAGGTCTCTCTCAGAGCCTCTGCCCTCCAGGCAGATGACAGCTCCTCCCAATTTAGTGCCATCAGTTAATTTACTGACTATCCCTTCAAGTCCCATGTTCAGGTCCTTAATGAAGATGTTGAAGAGCTGGGGCTGACAGTGGAGTCCTGCAGAACCCACTGGTGACCACTGCCAGTGTGGTGCCACCCTCAGTGCCTGACCCCTGAGCCAGTTGCTCACGCCATGTGTTTATCCTGCTGTGTGCTGGACACTTTGTCCAGAAGCATTCTGGGAGACACAGGAACAAAACCTCTGCTGAAATCCAGAAAGATTCCATCTGCTGGTTTTCCTGCATCAACCGAGCGGGTTTTACCCTGTCGTAGAAAGAAATCAGACTTCAGAAGCAGAACCTTCCCCTCATGAAGCCATGCTGACTCTGACTGATGCCTGTATTGTCCTCCAAGTGTTTTTCAGTACTACCCAGAATAAACTTTTCCATGATTTTATCAGGTATCGAAGTGAGACTGACTGGCCTGGAGTATCTGGTGTCCTTCTTGTCCTCCTTGACAATCAGGACAGCATTTGCCAGCTTTCAACCAACTGGGACCCCTCAAATCCCATATGTGAGCTCTGTGTTTGCTCTGATTTCTCCAGGGGAAGCAGACTGCTCACACTCGCATGTCTGAGCTTCTATTCTCCTCAGGCAAACCCACTCTGAGGGCAGCAATAGTTAAAAGAATAATTAAAAATACTTCCTGATTACAGGCACAAAGTCATTGCAGTTAAAGCAATCTCTTCAAAAGCTCTTTAAGGTGGGATTCACAGGGCACAAGTGAACTGCCATGAAAGTCAGGTTGGGAAAAAAAGTCTTAATCATGTCTGCATTTAGTACAAAATCCCAGCTTCAGGGGAAGTTGAGGAATGTGTTATTCTAGAAAGAATTGTCTTAAGTGGACACACTGTACTTGTTGCTCTTTGCAAAGCAAAGATAAGGAGTCTGTCACATTCTGCTGTTTAAATTAAATTATCTGGTTACATTTCAGGGATTTTTGGTGGCTTGGAAACAGTTTGGTAACATTTTGTGAGCATTTTCTTCCTTGTGCATTTCAGCTCTATGTTTGAGGAACGTCTCCTGTGATTTCCTGTAGAAAGCAGGAGTTCTTTACTTGGCTGGATGTGTGGGGCATAACTCCACCAAGCTCACTCACTGATAATAGAAAATGCATCTGTTTCTATACTCCATTTTATATACATATTCACTGATTTTCCTGGAATAAGCATACATATGATAGTTATTTCTCCCAAAATCATTAAAATACTTTGTCTTCCCTTTCTGCATGCGTTCTTCTGTCCTGGGGGTCTCTGGTGGTCCCTGGTGGTTGGCAACCCCAAAGTCACAACTGGACTGGTAAAAGTTGGCACAACTGGGCTGGTTGCTTTCCAGTTCTTCCTATGGAAAAGGCATCATGCGGTTCCATAGGCCAGTGAGTTTTTAAAAATAAGCATTGTATTAACCTAATGCCTTTTCCGACACTACCTAAATACAGAGGCCAGACAAAATTAAGGGAACAAAAAGCGGTTGTTATTTATTGAAGGGCCTTCAGGTACATCTTGGGCAGACAAGCTGTAGATTTGATGGTAGATAAAGTTAGCACCTAGAGATAAAAGAAACAGTGGGAGGGATTATACAATTAAAATGTATGAGTTACATAAATTTGAATAAATACAAAATTCAGCAGCAATTTGAGTATAATTGAGGTATGGTTTGGTTGAATAATGCATAAGCAACACCGACCGGGGTGGGGGGGGGAGGGTACGGGGAGGGATTCTCCCTTCTGCACCTACCAAATCAGTCAAGCTAAAATCTCATTTATATACTGTTTACTAATGCATATTAATACAGAATGTTCTAGAAAGCTCCTCCTGGTTTCTATTCCTAAAATCCACGTCCCTGTGTTGTGTTGCCATGCGTCACCAGTGCTCGGGGGTCTCTCTTCCTTTTGAGGGTCTTGTTTCTGATGAAGGCTCTGGGTCTTCCTCAGTGTTCGCTGTGTGACCTTGCAGGGAGCGCAGGCGCACTGAGCTCAGGGTTATATAATAAATATATATTCCCACAAGAGGCCTCAGTCCAGTGACCAACTCTTTGGAATCATCCCAATTTTGGCCCAGTTCAAGGTCGAAATCCTATTTCTAGCCACTTGTTCTTAGACCTATAGCCTTCCTATCCTGCCTCTCACCTAACATCTGGACAGTGAGATTTTCTTCTTTGTTTAACCATTTCCTTTATGTCTTTTTGCCTTCTAGCAATTAGATACAATTATTGATTAATTATAATGCCACAATTTTGCCAATATTGATACAATTTCATTAGCATGAATCATTTATAACATTTGTTACCGGGCCCAGACAGCTTGGCTTCTGAAACAGGCTGCACAAGGCTGAATTGCTGAACTTTGGGGTAAAAGAGGGGATTATGGAGTAGGCGCTTTGGGAAGGCTGTGCCTTCCTAATACCTCAGGCCAACCTCAGGGAAAGGAAGAGGGCAATGTGTGGCTGCTAGTTGAGGATGAAAGGAAGTTCCACCCTTGTCCTGGGCAGATGTTATGATAATAATTCCAGACGTGAACAGCACCCACGACTGGGGATTCAAAGCATGGTAACGTCAACCCAGGACAGCCCTCTAAAACCCCGAGAGAGGAAAGCTCACAGGCATTTGCTCTGGTGGGCTCTCTCCCTTTCTTCAAATAAAGTTGAATGACTCGTCTGTCTCTTTTCTGGACATAAACCTCTGGCGTTTGTGGATTTTCCTGACAGTTTTGAAAAAGAGATAGATTGTATTTAGCTAGAAATTTAGATATGCCTGAATTTGATAAGGAGCTATGCCATAATTAACTAAGAAATATTTTTGATTCTGTATTTTAGCTGTGTTTTAGATTTACTTTTGTATCAATACAGCAAAGTAGTTGTCAATACAGTAGTAGTTTTGGTTTGCATTCTTTAGGGAATTTTTTCCCATCTGAAAGGAAGATGCTGTAAAGGAAGTGGTTGTCCAGGAGACAAATAGGGATGATGAAGAAACAAAAGACACGGCCAAGAACTCTTAGATTCCACACTAACGAGTCAGCCAAAGGAAAGGAGCATTTGGGAGAGATGCCTGAGGGAAGAGGAGAGGTGGTGGGGTTGTGGAAGTCTCTTAGCTGAGGGGGCGTGGCTCAGAGGGCAAATGCTTGTGGTTTTGGTGTTGGATTGCTGCTGCTGCCCAAACCATTCACTGTTCCTGCCCAGCTTTTCCATCACAGCTTCTCTTTACCGTGGGTGAGCCTCTGCTCGGAAGTGTGGCCCTTGAACTGGGACCTTTCAATACACCATTGTGGGAGTCCAGGGTTTTTCCCTGGCTCCTTTGGGGGTGCAAAAACCCCCCTGGCAGACCCCTCAGAGACCCCTGAGTGCTGCCCAGGAGCTGCAGGGGCTGGATTTGGCTTCTTGGGAGAATCTGCCCACATTGAGAGAAGAGACACAGAAAATAATGATGAGTAGAGTGTAAATTAGAATGTTAGAACGTAGATAAATAGGTTTTCTTGAATGTTTATGATAAGGGACACGTGGCCAAGATGGAGAATTTGGGGGGTGGACACCTTTTCCTCCTTCTTCTCCATGTCATCCATGTTGGATGACACGTTGGCCTCTTGGATTGGTTGGGGTCAGGGCTGGACCATTTAATAAAATTGTATTGTATTGGTAAAATTTTGTAAACATGTAATACGTAGTACTAACTATATAAGATAAGCCCTGCCTTGACCAGGCAGATTCCACCATGGATGCCAGGCTGAGCAGACCGCTGCTGGCCAGGCAAAGTGTCCCAGAGATAACAAACAATAAACTGTCCTTGGAAAAAGAGAAAACTGTCTCTGGCAGTCTCTCTTCGGCAGCTTCGGGGAAAACCAGGTTTTGAACCACCTTCGTGTCCCTCTGGGGTGATCTCGGGGCAGAGGAGGAACCCCAGACTGGGACACCTGGCGTCCCTGGCTGAGCATTGACATCTGGCATCCCCCTGGCTGGGCAGTGACTGACGTCTCTGGATGCACCACAGCCCACAAAGGTGGGTGCGGACCCCCAGAAGGGCAAGCTCAAGAAGACGCACAGAGATGGAGGAGACCCCCCCAGGCAGAGACATTTGGCATGGACCCTGGTGGATCCTTGTAGTCTGCAAAGGCAGGTACAGACCCCCAAAAGACAGAACTTCAGAAGAGGTACGCTGTTGAAAAGGACTGTGGAGGAGATTTATGGCCCTCTGCCAAGAAAAGCCGAGTTCCAGACGCGAGTCGGAGAGGAGGTGTCCCGGGAAGCCTCGCTCCTGTGCACTGCTGGTCGGTTTCAGGAACCTCCGAATCGATTTTGGACGGATTGCTTTTGGGTAAGATGGTTCAGAATCAGACACATCATAGGATTCCCACCTAGCCATGAGCAGGGGGTGGGAGGTTTACGGCTGCCTTGCTATCAGCAGGCGGAGAAAGCAATTAAAGTTCCTCAGAGACTGGGGAAGGATTCTCACCTAGCTATGAGCTGGGGGAGGGAAGTTTATGACTGCCTTGCCAGCAGCAGGTGGTTCAGCAAGGGCCTTGCCATCAGCAAGGCCAGGGAAAAAATTAAGTTAGAAATATTTCCAAGTGAGTTGCAGGACATACATTTTTGCTATTTCACCCCTTCAGAAACCCTGACCCCAGAAGGCGGGAGGGCGCTGCAGGCGACTCCCCGGGTGTGTGGGACAGAGGGGAGGGGGACGGGACCATGGAAAAATGCGGGCTCGGTGCCGCAGGGATGTCCAGGGAGAGGCAACCTGCGGGGACTGGGACGCAGAAGGACAGGACCATGCGGGCGGCTCTCAGCCCAAAGGGGGAAGGGAGCGGCAGCCTTCACACTGACCGGGACAAAAACAGGAAAAAAGCACGGATTCGGTGCATTTAGCTGCAAGGGATGTCCAGGGAGGGGCAACCTGCGGCAATGGCCGGGACGCAGGAAAGCGAGAATTGTGAAAAGACACAGACAGACCTGTCTCCAGCTGTCAGAAATGCTGGGGGAGGAGATGAATGCCCTGTTTCAGGGAAACCTGAGTTGTCCACATTAGAACTGGCAGATTCTAATGGGGAGAGAAATTTATGCTTTTTAAGTCAAAGGTGAAAAAATTAACAACTTTGAAGCAATTGCAAGCAGCTGCCCAGACACAGCCGGACAGAGCAAACCCGTCCACAGCAGCGTGAGGTCACAGCCCAGGCTCACCGAGAGAGGGAGGGGAGGCACAGCCACCCTGCTCCAGAGGCTCCAGCAGCACCCTCACTGCTCCCCCTGTGCCTGCACAGACCCAGTGCTGCAGACAGGAGGGGAATGGGGGATGGAGAGAGGCCAAGAGCTGCTTTTTATCTATACTGTGGAGAACAAACAGAACAAGGGAACAGGACAAGAGAGTCAGTTTTATTTTCAGTTCTTGTATGTTAAACTAAAGGTGTTTGTTTTGCATTGTTGTAAAAGAAAAAAAAATAGCTGAAACTTTAAAAATGGTAAAGGTATTTTAATAGTATTAAGTATTTTAATAATTGAAGGTATAATAAAGTATTTTGTATTTTATTTGAGTATATATCATCTATATTTAGTAATTTGTTATTAGTCAGATATGAGTGGACATTTATTTAAATGTCAACATTAAGTTTTAATTTTCCTATAGTTAATGGTTTTAGAGAAGCCGGTTTATAAGTATTTGCAATATTGTCAATGTAAATCAATAGATTTTGAGTTGGATTTTAAAATTTAAATTTAGTTTCTGTATTTAATTTTAAAAACACTGTAATAAGATTATATGAATTCTATATTACAGAATGATTTTGTTTTCTGTTTCATTGTTTAATTTGAAATCTTTCTATACTTTAAGTAAGTTTTAAAAAGCCTCCAGATATGTCCTTAAATCAAATGTATGAAGATAATCAGCTAAGTTGTGAACTTAATGTTTCTTTATTTTCCTTTTATTAATTCTCTCTTTTATTTTGGCAAGTCTTTTGTGACCTGACACTTTGATATCTTATGGTTTTGAATATTTTGCAGAATTCCAGAAAATTATTTGAGCTTCATTCTCAAAAAAAAAATTTTAATGTTATGGTTTTCCTAAGTTGTTATCATAGAAGCACTGCATTGTCTTGCCATGTTCAAAGTATCTTACCCTAAAGATGAATTTTAGAGAAAATGAGTTGCTAAAAGAGTTTGATTTCTTTTTGAAATGTTTAATTGTAACTTTGTTGTTAAAAGTTGTGGTTTATTTCTTTAATAAAAAGATGTCAGGGAGTTCTCTTCCAATTAGAGTTTAAGCTCTGGCCAAGCCTTAATTCTAACTGAAAGAGAAATTGTGTAAACCCAAGTGTTTTCTGCATCAAAATAATATTCCAATCGTTTGGATTGGCAATTTGACTTATCAATATAACAGCTGATACTGACTTTGAAGTGAGTTTGATGTTCATTTTCCAGAGATAACCATCTAATTCCTCATTAAATCAAGGTTTGTCAGCTGTCTGCAGAGCCTGAGGTAATGACACAGTTTTTTTTTTTTTTTTTTAATTGATAATTATCTAATCATGTAAATGTATGCCTGTTATTTAAAGTATTGTTAATTATTGTATTGTGTTTAGATGCAAAAAATTGTAAACATTGGGTTTGTTTTCTTTGTTAGATAATACTTAAAATAATAGTACAAGGGAAAATTTTCCAGTTTTGATCAAAAATATAGAGACAAAAAAAGTTGAAAAGCTTTCAAAGTAAGCATTTAGGGGAAGGGTTCTGTTTGTGTCTCCACAGAAAGAGGACAGAGATGGTCGAAGCCTGCAGCAAGATTGGAACACCACAACATACAGCTTCAGTTGTCAAAGAGCAAATGACGAAAGTTCTTCAAGAACAACATGAAAAGATTTTTGCAAATTTTAAGAAGAAAAAAAATCCATCTAAAGGACAATGCTACAACTGCGGAATTTTTAGACATTTTGAGAAAAATTGTCCTCAATCCACAAAGACTTTCAAGCCACCAGAACTTTACCCTAGATGTCGCAAAAGAAGACATCTGGCAAGTGAATGTTGTTCTCTGACGGATGTGGACAGAAAACCATTGCCACTGCCAAAAAACACGAAGTGCAGGACCATCTTGTGCTACGACAGAAATGATGGCAGTGCAACAAGGAACAGCAACAACACCGGCACAGACAATACAGTTGTCGGGGAGCGTCAATCTGACTCCCTCAGCAGGGTTTTAGGGGACATCCCCTGTGACAGGAATTTGCTGCCCAGGAACGCAGTACATCCTGTCAGCTTCAAAAGTGACTGTTTTTTTTAAAATAAAGAATCTGCATCTATACGTACAAAACTGAAAGCACCGTGCCAAAAGAGACAAAATTTTTTGATAATAGGCAGAAACCGGTGCAGCAATTTTGGACTAACAATGTATCCTACTGTTGTTTCAGCAGACTGCTTTGAAGAGATGACAATTTTAGCAAGGGCTCTTCGACCCCCATTGACAATTCCACAAAATACTCAACTGGCAAAAGTGATAGCTCTGCCATCGCATCCATTGGAGCATCAAGCAATGCTGGTGATGGGCAAAGGGCATCCACACTACAATGACCATGTTGAAGCACACACGTTATGGTTGAAGTACATAACCCATGAACAGCCAACTATTACTTGAGACTTAATAGACCATAAAAGAAAAATAACCATCACAGGGATGGTGAACACCGGACGTAACACTGATTTCATATATTTTCTAACCTCGAGAATGGAACTTAATTGTACCTTTAAACCAAATCACAGGCATTGGAAAAAGTTCTGTATGCCTCCAAAGTGAAAATTCAATAACATTCACAAAACCCGGACAAAAGACAGCTATCACTCGTGTAAAAGCCATTCACTGTATGGGGAAGAGATCTCCTTTCACAGTGGAACATGTACCTGGCAATGGATTTTTAGTAAAACTTACTGTGGCACTCGCCACTCCACACCAATACGTAAACTCTATACCATTCCATTTAGCAGTGTTAAAAGAAGAAACACAGCTATATGGTTTAATTTTTCATTGGGACAAACACAAAAAAACCACTCTTTTAATTATAAAATGGGTTTTCCTATCTTACAAATCTCCAAGGACAATTCTTACAAATTCAAAAATGACAGTCCAAGTGATAATAAAAGGAAAAACAAGGTTGATGGCAATAATGGGCAAGGACTTTTCAATAAACAATGCAGCAAAAACCACAAATTTCTACAATACCAATGAATCAAAAAATGGATGAGGCAGCAGCTTAGCCTCAATCTCAACAAGTAATACCTTTAAACAGACAAATTCCTACAGAAACACACAGACCTGCAACAGCAGCTCAAGATACTTTAGTTAATTGGAAAAATATTCGAATGGACTTAACAAGAAGCAAAAAATGTCCTGCAATTGGGACTGGTGAAATAGCCATGCCAGTAAATTATGACCCACAAGGACAAAACCAAAGATGGCAAAAATTAAATCATAATTTAGTTAAAAATTTTATTAAGGCAATTAGAAATTATGGACTAAGATCTTCATATTTTAAACAGTTTTTAAAAGGTATTCTCAATAAATATGACTTAACTTCATGTGACATAAAATCTCTTGTGTCATTAATACTGACACACAAGGACTTCTGTGGGAGTGCAGATGAAAAAGAGCTTTAAAGGAGCTGTAAAAGAAATATCAAGGTGGTGCTCATGCTAACCTCACTGTGGCAAAATTAGCAGGATACCCTCCTCACAATAATCCAGTACAACAAGCCGCCAAGATTCCAAGGGGAGTGTTGGCAAACATCAAGAAAAAAGGATGTGAACTTCTCTTCAAACAAGATTTAAAAGACTTAAAGACTGACAGTAAAAAATAATTGTTTATATGCTGTTGTATCTTATTTTTTGTCAACTGTATTAGGTAAAAAAGAAAATTTACCAGTAATGCAGCCAAAAAAAAGTGTTTGAGAAAGTTTAGCATGGACAGTGGAGTTGGAAACAATTTGTTTGAGGCATTCCAAGCAAAAAAGCCATTTTCAACATGTCTAGTAGGATTAACAGTGAAAAAATGGTCCATTCCAGAAGGCATCCCTTCATGGGTGATGTGAGTTGTGACAACTCCTGTAAATGAATGGCATGTGTGGGTTCAATTTCTCCCTGTGGCTGTTTTCAAACCAAAAGAATTGGAAATTTTTGGTTCAACAATGAATTTTAAAATTGTATGTAATGTTTTAGGGGTGAAAAAAAAAACAAACAATGGATGTTACTCCAAATTAGAATATATATAGCAATTATATTGTAGTCTCAAACAAACCATCCTTCCGAGTTCTAGCACAGTTATTGTACCTGGATGGTCTGTTTGACCTTTTTGATCTTTTACCTTTGTAAAAAGAAATTTTGAAAGTAGGTTTTTATATATTAGTGTAGCTTGTTACTATTCTCATTGCTTTGCCATGCATCATCCCATGCACTCGGCACGCCTTAAACAAAGCTGTGAAAAGGGCTCTGGACAAAACCGTGAAAGAGGTCTTTTTGGTGCAAACAGAGGGGGGAGATGTGGGAGTCCAGGGTTTTTCCCTGGCTCCTTTGGGGGTGCAAAAACACCCCTGGAAGACCCCTCAGAGACCCCTGAGTGCTGCCCAGGAGCTGCAGCGGCTGGATTTGGCTCCTTGGGAGAATCTGCCCACATTGAGAGAAGAGACACAGAAAATAATGATGAGTAGAGTGTAAATTAGAATGTTAGAACGTAGATAAATAGGTTTTCTTGAATGTTTATGATAAGGGACACGTGGCCAAGATGGAGAATTTGGGGGGTGGACACCTTTTCCTCCTTCTTCTCCATGTCATCCATGTTGGGTGACACGTTGGCCTCTTGGATTGGTTGGGGTCAGGGCTGGACCACTTAATAAAATTGTATTGTACTGGTAAAATTTTGTAAACATGTAATACGTAGTACTAACTATATAAGATAAGCCCTGCCTTGACCAGGCAGATTCCACCATGGATGCCAGGCTGAGCAGACCGCTGCTGGCCAGGCAAAGTGTCCCAGAGATAAGAAACAATAAACTGTCCTTGGAAAAAGAGAAAACTGTCTCCGGCAGTCTCTCTTCGGCGGCTTCAGAGAAAACCAGGTTTTGAACCACCTTCGTGTCCCTCTGGGGTGATCTCGGGGCAAAGGAGAAACCCCAGACTGGGACAGGTCAGGAATAGTCAGGGCTAGAAAGATATTCAAGTACTCTTGAACCCCCTCTACATCTTTTTAATGACTTTACTTGAACAGTGAGAATGAACTTTAACTTGTGGCCTTTTGTTATTGTAAGCATTACTTCTTTTTTTTTTTTTTTTGTGGAAAAGAGTGATTATTTCTGTGATATCAGAAGTCAATGATCACCTGTGCTGCTGCTTCTATTTATGAGCTTCTGTTTACAGACTCTTCATTTGATTCTTTGAAAAATACACCTTATTACATAGTCACCACAGCCTGGACTAGTGGAAAGTGTGTTTGGAAATAATGGTCTGTGTTGAAAAAAACACCCTCATTGCATTGTGCAGCAGATTTTTGACAGAGCTCTATGAGAAGCAGCTGACAATAAGCTCAAGTTGAATTATTAATGGTGTCCAGAGAAAGCAGTCACCTGTGAATGGCAGTGAATATCCAAATTCCATTAATTGTTTTGAGAAATTACCTAAAAATCTGTTATAGCCAATAATAAAAATAACAATAATAATGTACAGTGTAGTTATTTAATTTTTAATGTAAATTCTGTGTAGTGGGTGTTGCTTAGTGCACAAGATTAATTGCTGCACAGTAATAATTTTCTGATAAAGAAAAGCCAGTTCTGGGTGCAGTGGCTGAGTTACTACTGCAGGAAGCCCCAGAATTTCAGTCCTGAATTCCCCCAGCAGTGGAGAGTGTGCATTTTACATTCTACATTCTACATTCTACGTTCTACGTTCTATGTTCTACGTTCTACATTCCGTGGTCTCCATGGAAGTGTTGGCTTAAACACTTCCTCCTTGAAGACATCTGTGAAATTCGGACTCTGATGTCACAATGCCAGTGAAACTTGGGAGGCTTTGCCATTCTGAAATATTCTACATTAATTTCACTGCATTCTGCAGATCCTGAGCTTAACTGATGATTTTAATATGGACATCAAACTAATTTGCCTCAACTGGCCTTTAGGACTGATGACAATTATTCCTGATATTTTAGCTGTGGTATTTTGTGTGTTTTGTGCTGCTCTTTGGGGGGGGGAAGCTGTTGCAGGCAGGTTTGGGGTGTATTCCTGATTCCTTCTCTTGTAACCTCCCTTCCACCTTTCCTGCCTGTGTCCCTACAGAGGAGATGCTTGGAGTGCCTTTAGACAACAGGAGACCCCGTAGGCATTCATGTAGTCATTCGTGATTTATGGGCTTGGCAACAAAGATCTTATCTGTGTCCAAAAGTAAAAGAAAACAAAATGAACAGAAATGCCAGAAAAATGAACAGTGGCATGTTTCTGCTTTTAAATCAAGGGAGAAATCAAGCAAACAAAATATTTACCACTAATCTATGAAACAGACTTTCAGCCAGTCTTAGATTCCTCATTTATTGTGCTCCTGTTCTTGTTATTTTCCTCTTATTATTCCTTTATAAAACAGCTGAGAAAATAATTTTCTCTATGTGGATTTTTAAATTAAGCTCTTTTACCCTATTATTACCCTTAATTTTGCTTTTGCTTCCAAAACTATACAACTCCTTTTTGTGAAGAGGAGACTTTGGTGACAGGTTGGTTTGGTTGTGTTGTAGCTTACTCTGTGCTATAAACACACCAGCATTTCCAGGTCTCTTTGTACTTATTTTTCTTTGGGCAGTGCTCAAAAAAGTAAGAATGTTATTGTTTGAAGTGTTTCAGAGTTATTCCTGGCAGGGAATGGGCTTTGTCCCAGCCAGCATCTGCTGCCTGGAACTGTTTCCAGTCGGGAGGCCGGATCCAGGAACTCTTTCCTGGTGGAGAGGGGATGAGAGGCACCTGAGGACAGAGACCTCTGCCACTTGTGCCTGGCTGCAGGGCCACAGCTCAGCCAGCATGGCACTTGTGCCTTTTGAAGAGTGTCTGGAATAGAAAAATCCCTTTCCAATGAAATTATCTTATCAAAGTGCTTGGGGAATTCTCAGTGACTGTGCACAGCTGCTTTACCTTTGCTGTCAAACACCACTTCCATACCTATGGGTTTTTTATGGATCCTGTGGATTTTTTTCTCTCCCAAGTAAGGATTTTCTTTCCCTCTGCAGAACATCTGGTTTTGATAGAAGGAGGAATAAAGTTGAACACTTCTTCAGAACTGTATACTCTATTGCAAATATCCTCAGAAATTTTCTACTGTTTACTAATAAAATTTAGTTTGTTTTATAGAAAAATTCCTCTGCATGTTTCAATTTTTTAGAGCCTGGAAGCTTTATCTGACAGGGGCGACATTCAATTTTCTACTTGAGCCATTTTTATTGGCTGTTCTTTCAAGAATTAGGCAATGGTTATTGCTTGTTCTGGGAGGGCTTTCCCACAATTTACAGAAGTTATAGCATGTACTCTTCCTACTGTTGAGAGAAAATAAATCTCCTACCAGAGTTGGGGTTTTTTGCTTAAATTCAGATTAATCGGCTGTGGTAGGAGTTGTTCTTTTAATCATTTCTTACAAGGTCATACACTGAAAGGGGCAGGTGTGCAGCAGCAGGGCTGTGTGGAACCAAGAGGCCATTGCTGCATTACAGGGCCTTGTGCAGCCAAAGGGCCACTGTGATCCTGCAGGGCACCGTGGATCCATGGAGAACATTGTGGCACTGCCAGGCCCCACGGAATCATGGAGAACATTATGACACTGAGGGTGCCACAGAACCAAAGGGCCATTGTGACCCTGCAGGGCCTCATGGAAGCAAGGGGCCTTTGTGACACGCAGAAGCAAGGAGAACATTGTGACCCTGCAGGGCCCCATGGAACCAACAGGACATGGAACAGATCTGGCTGCTCTGATCCTCCCAGGGGCCACCTGGCAAGTTTGACTAATCCTGGCAAGTCAAGGGTTTCTCCTCACCAGCCCTTGGAGCACTGGAGCCGTGTGCTTTCTTTCCTCGAGAAAAGAACCATTCCTCTTTCCAGGTGCCCGTGGCTGAAATTGGTAATCCCGCTAAAAAGTTCCCTCTATACAGGGGTTGTTCCAACAAAAATCTACCAGGACAGACAGCTTTGCCTGGCCTTGGCCTCCTGCAGGCTGTGTGTCATCTACCACCACAGAATGGGGCTCCATTCCTTCCTTACTATGCCCTTTTCTTCTGGGGGCCAGGGCCAAAATTTGCATTTAGACTCAAATTTCATCAGCCAAGGATTGCTCCCAGACAAAAGTAGTCAGAACAGAGAGGTCTGGCTGGTCTTGCTCCTCTGATGATTTTCTTAGACTGTGAGCTGAATGTTCTCATTTACCAACACATTGGAGACGGCTCAAAGATCTCCCAAGGTGGTGTCTGGAGAACTCAAGCACATGAACAATGTAAAGGGACAAAGGAGCTCTGTGCTCAGTGGAGTGGAGACTGAGGACAGCAGAGGAGAGCCCTGGGGTGGATTGAAGGGTGATATCAGAGATGGAGGATGCTTTTGAAGTAGCAGAAAACATCAAGAGAAAGAAAGTCGTCCAATGCTTTGTGCAGCCAGGCAGAGGCAGGCAGGAGGCAGAGCTGTCACCAAAGGAAGGGCCAGCGAGGTGGGGCAGCCAGGGGATGATGACAGCCTGCAGGGACAGAAGCACAGGGCATGGACACCATAGGACAGCCTGGGCTGCAGAGGGCACAGGGATGGGCAGCAGCTGAAAGGCCCTGCCAGAGCCAACTGCTGCAGCACTTGGGCCATGGCTGCTGGCCCTGGGCCTGAGGCCAGCAGGGGACAAGTGAGCCTTGCTGTGCTGGGGCCTCATTGCCTCCTTGTCCCTGCTCAGCAGCCTGGCAGGGGCTGCCCCATGGTCCTGCCCTGGGCATTGCACATCCCCAGAGCCCAGTGCCCAGGGAAGAGCCCTGAGCAATGAGGGAGGCACAGGATGTGCCTTGCCAGGGGCTGGGGCTCAGGCCTTGGCCCTTTGCATTCCTGAATCACATCCAGGTTTGCTGAGCATCAGAGACACCTTTCCCTTGTTTGTTCCCTCCTGTCATCAGTGCCAACAGTATTCTGCTGTAACCGGGAACCTGGAGACACTTTCTCAGTTGTGTCCCTCAATGGGAAACATTGCAACTGTAAGAAACATGCCACCGCCCCACTGCCCTCCTGCCCCTCGTGTTGCTGCAGGGCCTGAGTGCTCTCGGGCCCGGGCACAGCCCTGGGGGTGGCAGTGCTGGGGCTGCAGCAGGGACAGGCCATGGGCACTGCTGGGGCAGCACTGACACCTCAGGGCCTGGGGGCTCCAGGCTCCTTGGCCAGGCTCTCTACACAACACTTGGCCAGGCCAGTGCTGAGCAGAGAAAACCCCCGTGAGCAGCCCCAGGCTGGCCGTGGGCAGGCTGGGGGCAAACAGCATGGCTGGTGCTCTGCAAGGGCCCTGCAAGGGGAGACCCTGGCAAGGAGCAGCAGAGCAGGGGCTGATCCATCCCCACTGCACTGGACAGCCCAGGGCAGGTTCCCAGAGCGTCCTCATGCACCTGCCAACAACATCCCCCCTCTGCAGCCCTGGCCTCTCCCCCAGCTCAAACAGGTGTCTCATCCTTGCAGGCACAGACACAGCAGCACTGGCTCAGGAGCCCCTGTTTGCACGGCACAGAGCAGGCATCAGCACCCCCATGGTGCTGCTGTGGGGAGATGGAGCTGAGTGAGCACAAATGCCATCAGCCCCTGGGGCCAGCAAGGGCTCGGGGATGGGAGGGAAACCACTCAGGTTTGTCGAGGCTTCTGCAGTCAACTAGAAAGTTTGTTCCCATGAGCTGTGAGTTTGCTGTCCCACTGCAGATGTTGCTGATCAGAACCAGAGATTATTGGCAGCCACCCCCAAACTGCCCTGAGCGTTTCCTTTGCTTCACCTTTACTTTCTTTCCTCTTCCTGGTACTAATTTCTTTCTGCAGTCCAACCCTGTTCCCTCACCTACAAATAGCCCATCCCTGTTTGCCCTTTCCTCTCTGATCCCCCTCCCCATTTCAGTTCTTAAGTGGGCATCATGCAAACATCCCTTGAGAATCAAGATGATTCTACAAGTGAATTCAGGAATTGTCTGCAGGGTCCTGCAGTGCCTCCTGCTGCTCCCTTGCCAGAGGCACCACAGACCAGGGGGGCACATCTGGGCTGGTGTGTCTGGGTGTGGGGCTCCCTGTTCTGGGCAGTGAGGAGGGGCTGGAGAGGCTCTGCAGGACTGACAGGATGGGCTTTGGGGTCTGTGTGGAGAAGCTGAGGGACCTGGGCTGCTGGACCTTGTGAAGAGGAGGCCCAGGGCTCATCCTGCAACTGCACCAGAGGTGGTTTCAGAGAATCACAGAATCAGCAAGGCTGGAAAAGACCTTGAGGATCACAGAGTCCAACCTATCTTGCTTCTCTGAAGATCTTCTCCAGGATAACAACTCCAGCACCCTCAACCACTCATCACAAGACTTGTGTTCCAAATCCCTCGCCAGACTTCTTGCCCTTCTCTGGACATGCTCCAGCCCCTCCACTTACTTCCTAAATTGGAGGGCCCAGAACTGGACACAGCACTCAAGGTGCTGCCCAACCAGTGCTGACTACAGGGGAAGAATAACTGCCCTGCTCCTGCTAGCCACACCATTCCTGATCCATAGGAGTCCAAGGGGTTGGATGAGGGAAATGCTTGAAAGGGGGTGGAGACAAAGTGTTATTGATTGTCAGCCCTGAAGGGTCTTGAATTTCATATCTATTCATACTGCATTAAACATTGCTGTGGGTCAGTATTATTTGGGCATTGCTTATATCCTTCTATAAACAGGAAAAGAAAACAATACAAAAGTTCTCTCTGCATTGTTTCCAATAAAGTATATTCACTTGGAATACACATCTGAAATCTTTCTAATTAACCACAGAAGAATTGAAAACTTAAATTATTCCCAGATGTGTTTCTTGTTTGGGTGTTTTGCAGAAATGTTTATGTGTCTTTGCCGCTGAATTCCTGAACTGAAGAACTCAAGAAAGAAGAGGCCTCTGGAACAGTAAAATTCATCAGCATACTCCAAGTGTCAGAGGATCCATCCTGATCAGAGCCGGAATGAGTAGAAATGGGCACAGTTTTGTGGCTGCCCCAGCTCTGGGATGGGCCCTGGGCCTGGAGCAGGAGCAGCTCTGCAGAGCCCCAAGGCTGGGGCTGTTGTGCTGGCCTGGGCAGATGGGATGGCAGCAGGGGCTGCAGAGCTCTCAGGAGCTCAGGAAGAGGGGAGCAGGGCACACAGGGAGCCTCCTTTTGCCTTGGCCAAGCACTTTCCCAATGACCACCCCAAAAGGCCACATGCACTGACCACATCCTGACCATACTGACCACCCAACTGACCATACCCCTAATGACCACACCCAGTGCCCCCACCCCACCAAATTTTTCCTACTCACCACCACCACAGCCCACACGCTCTGACCACATCCACCAACAACACCCACTGACCACACTCAGTGACCACTCTCTACCTCTCACACCCACTGACCACCATCACTGACCACCCTCACTGACTGTAGGAACTGATCACAACCCACTGACTCCCAAACTGACCATCCCCCCACTGAGCATATCCCCACTGACCTTAACCACTGACCACACCCCAATTAAAACCATGCTGATCATATCCACTGACCACAAACACTGTCCATACCCCCACTGAACATCCACAAAGACCACATCCACTGACCGTACCCACTGACTACTTCCATGGACCACACCACTGGCCACACCCCTGACAACATCCAAATGACTAAACTCCTGACCACCTAAATGACCACCCCCACCCAACTACCCGACTGACCACATTTACTGACCTTAGTCACTGGCCATAGCCACTGACCACAGCAATGACCACACCCACTGACCACATCCTTCACCAAGACACCACTGACCATACCCTTTGCCAAGACACCAATGCCCACACCCTTGTGATCACACCCACTTACCACCCAGCTGACCATTCCCCCACTGACCACACCCCACTGAGTTCTCCCACTGACCACACCCACTGGTCACACACGCTGACAACACCTCCAGTGACAACACTGCCACGGCCCACAACTTCTGACAACCCCCAGTGACCACCCCGAATTACCAGAGCCACTGAACACACCCACTGCCTGCTTGTTCTGACCACAATCCACTGACCACCCAAAAGAGCAAGCTGACTGACCACCCAACTGGCCATACCCTGACTGACCACACATAACTGAGCAGACCCACTGGCCACACCAAGTTACCACACCCTCATTGACCACATCCACTGACCAACCCAATGACCATGCCCACTGACTGCACCCACTGGCTACACCAACTGACCACATGCCACCGACCACCTCCAGTAACCACACCAACTGGCCACTCCATTGCCCACACCCACTGTCCACACCCCACTGACCAAAGCTACCGGCCACACCACTGCCCACATCCCCCTGCCCACCCAAATTATCACATTAACTTCCCAGGGGCCAGGGGACAAGGTCCAGGAGCTGTGCTGGTTCTGCAGAGCTGCAACAGCCCCTGGTTCCACGAGTTTCCATATGGTGAGCAGAGGTTCCTTGGTTCCAGTGATGCCCTGCTGGGTCACAATGGATGCTTGGTTTCATGACGTTCTGCAGTGTCACCATGGCCTACCTCATTCCATGAGCTTCCATGGTGCCAAAAAGGACTCCTTGGATGCACAGGGTAACAATGGACCATTGGATCCATGCAGCCCTGCTGGGTTACCATGGACTCCTTGGTTTCATGAGGTTCTGGCGGTGTTGCCATGATCTCCTTGGATTCACAGTGTCGCAATGGACCACTGGATCCACGTGGCCCTGTTGTGTCAAAATGGCCCCTTCATTCCATGAGAAATACAAAAGTTTTGTGCAAACATTGAGCAAATCCTGATTAATACACCCGCAAACATCTATTTGCACTCAAAAAAAGAAGTTAAAGCAGAGAATTGCACCAGCAGCTTCCATCTGCAACAGAGATTCAGGGAAAGGATGGAGACAGAGAATTCAGCTGAAAAACTCAGAGAATTCTGCTTACAGAGATCATTTCTGGTCACACTGTCCCTTGTAGAAAGGTGACATCATTCAAGGCAGCCTGTATTGAGCATGTGATTCCCCAGTGGGGTTTGTTGTTCAGGAAACCTGCTCAGGCTTTTCCATTCTTTCCTCACCAAATGATGCCTTAAGACCCAAGTTTTCTGTTCTGCTTGGGTGTGCTTTCCGTTGTGCTTTGGACTGATAAAGGCAAAATAGTCCGATCCCAGCTATGGACTCAAGGACAGTTTCTTCAGACTTCAGACCAAAAGTATAAACAATGTGAGAAGAGGAGGGCAGGCCAGCCAGGAGAAGAGGAGGAGGACACCTCACAATTTGAGACTATTAATTGGATGTTGGACTGCTATATGTAAATGGCCTGAAGTCTATAAAAAAGTAAAATCATGTGACCAAGCCCTTTTTTACTTCCATCTTGGAGCCACTCAGGCAGGGCAGGGGCCACGCTATGGCACTGTGCAGCCAGGGTGTGGCCTTTGTAGGCCTTTAAATAAATACCCATTTTATTTCCCCTAACTCTGTGTGATCTCTGTTCCAGCTCCTAAAGACAACAGTTTTTGGCGAGCTAGGCAGGAGAGGAGGCATCTGGAAAATCCCTGGACTGAGGCCGACAGTTCTGGAAAGGCCCAACGCAGGTCCAGAGATATCAGAGCCAAGAACCCTGGGAACAGAGACATGGGAGTGATGGAATAAGAGGGTATTCTGTTTGTTTAGCATCCGGGTTAGGTGCTAAGAGATTTGTAATTCGTAATTTTGTAAAGTGTGACCACAACACTTGTGCTCTTTATCTGTGAGAAGGACCACCTTCATAAAGAGCAGGTTTCAATTGCAGAGCTCTTGTCATGAAGCCAAAGGGTGCTGCAGTTCATTAGTGTTTGTGCTGTGGCTCAGAGGGTCGTGGGTTTGAATGCCGACTGTTTGTGCTTTGCTGTATGCTTTAGGATATCAGAATGGGTTGCACATCCTCTTCTGAATTTGATAATAATAGTATTCCAAGAGATAGCCCTTTGGGGCTAATATTGAAAAGCTGGGCAAATCTGATTCGAGAGGAGTCTAAGCTTTCAAAACCTAAACTTATTAGATTTTCGGAAAAAATCTGGCCAGTGTATGAATTAGATAATGGAGAAACTTGGCCTAAGCTAGGAAGTTTAAATCGAAAATTAATATCAAGTTTAATGTCTCGTATACGCAGAGATAGATTTTTCGAAGAGTTAGAATATGCCTGGCTCTTCTTGGTATTAGCATGTGAGCTGGACCAGGATAAAGAAAAAGAACATGTATTAAAGGGTAAAAAGAAAGAACCAACATTTAATAGGTCATATAAAAAAGCAGAGAAAGCAGAGATGGATCTGGTTGTGTCAGCCATGAAGGCAGAATCGATCCCAGCTGCACTGGGCGTGGGCTCCGGCCAGGGTGCGGCCCCTCCTCCCGCAGCCCCGCAAAGGGGGAAAGGGGGGGCGCGGCTCAGGCAGGGCTCCGGTCAGTGAAGGAGGAGGAAGGTGGGCCCTGGCAGCCATGCACACTGTCCCCGCCACCGTCTCCGGCACCCCGGGGGAAGGGCGGAGGAGATTGCCAGTGTGTGCAGCCCTTGGGCCGCCCCGAGAGGAGCGCCCGGGGCACAGGGCCCTTTACAAAGATGGCGGAGAGGGAATCGCTCATGGGGGAGGTGCTGCCTCCTCTGCTCTCAGGCTTGAAAGCTGCCCTGGCAACCCCGAAGGCCAGGGCGCAGCCTCTCCTCCCGCAGCCCTGCAAAGGGGACCGAGGGGGCCACGGGGAGCGAGGCGACAACAGGGCGTGAAACAGCCGCAGCTGACCAAAGAAGAAATTCGTCTTCCACGTCCCCAAGAAAGAAGCGGCCCCGAGCAGTGCCCCGTGCCCTTCCGAGCTTGCCGCGCCCGGCCCCGGCCTTGCCGAGGGCGAATCAGGCGGGCCAGTGCTGTGCGGGTTAAGCGGTGCCCGAGACAGAGAGCTAAAGCTGCTCCAGCAGGGCACAGACAAGGCTTAACAGTAATGATGCATGTGAAGAGGAGTTATTTTTCTATTTTTAATTGAAAATTGGACAGGCTTTGACAGTAAGCAATTCCATGTATTGCTTTGAAGCTAACTATAAGATCAATCCATTTTGTAGTGAAATTGTTGCTGGGTGCTGTTTCTTCCCAGTATTTTGGTAGGTGGTCCCCTGCTGGCTGTCTGCATTTCTTCTCCCATTTGTTTTCTGTGCTTGTTTGGTATCACTGCTGAATGTTCCCAATATGGAAACTGGTGTGCAAGAGTTGAGGAATCAGCTTTTGAAATTGTAAGACTGATCTGTAGGCTTTTTTCCTCTTGGATTTGTAAAATTTGGTACATCATCCAAGTTAAGATTCTTCAGAAAATAGCAAGATTGCCCTCTTTCCAGGGAGCCATCTGTATTTTAACACAGGTGCTTGATGCATCTTGCTGTAAAGGAGCAAGATGCAGAGTAAGTCAGAGAGAAGTCATTTAAGCTGGTAATACACATGGTTGTTTAGTGGAAATAAAATAACTAAGGTTTTGCCTTGTAAGAAAGTGAAATCTAATCCCATTGTGAGGGTCATGAGGATAAATACAAAGGACTAAATACAAATGAAGACCAGAAAGATATGAAAGTAATAACTATTCAATTAAGATGCCATACAAAGAAAAGAAAGGTTTCCTCTGAATTTTGTGATGTGTTTTTTAGATTTCTTTAATTACTACTCCACCACACAGGCCACTGTATTGCAAGACTCAAGTATTTGCAGAGTTAAGCAGACCCAAAAGCTTGGCCAAAACCTTGCTACCACATATCTGAAATTAAGAGTTTTGATAGCCTTTTCCTTTCTCACAGATCCATGATTTTCTCTTGGTTCCTCTTCATCTGTCCTTCCCTGTTGCTCAGCTGAATTGTCTGATGCTCTGGAAAGATGTGGCTGCTGCTGGCTCTGCTCCCTGTCCTGAAGTGGGGAAGAGATGGAGGCACTTAGGAACCACCTGAACACTGAACTTCCTGCCCCTCTGTTTCAGCTCCCAAAATGAATTTGGGCATGAGCTGTTTCTTTCCCTCTTTCTCCCTCCAACTGACAAGTTCACCTGTGATAACCTGAACATTACTTATTATACAGACAGCTACTGAAGAGAAAACAATCTGTACCTAAACCTTCTCTTGTGTTTGGTGCAGGTGGAGCTGGCTCATACAAATTCTGTTGTCAAGTTGGAGGACTTTGCTTTGCAAAGATTCAGGGGCAACCCTGTCAAGATGTAATTCTCGTTCTATGTCTGCTGCATTTCTGGTTTGCACAGCAGCAGTGGCATCCCAAACTTAAGCAGATACACTGCACTGTGGAGCTAGATGAAAGCATATTCCTTCAAAACAGGAGGGGAAAATGAAAAAATCCCAAAGGGCACTCTTTCAAAGACTTCTTGGAATAAGAAACAGAATTAGAGTCTACTCCAGTCATCTGCAGGAGCATTTTACACCTCAGCGACAGGGGTACCTTAAAGTGATGCTGCAGATGAAACGCTTCTTACTTGGGAAGCCAAAGACTTCCTGTGCTCTCCTTTAAATCACTGGAGCAACAACCTCTTTTAGGTTGGTCACCCACTCCGTTCAAGGGATTCTCAGGCATGCTGATGTGTTCATGAGCGTGTTTGGGTTTGACTGGGAAATGTGTCTAAAGTGGTAAATCAGATCCATCTTTCTACCTTTGGGTAGGCAGGTCTGGGTACTCAGCAATATTCCAGAGGAAAGGCAAGAGAACTAATTTGAATGCAAAAGGAAGAGTGCCTTTCACTACTTACCACAGGAGACTCATCATCACTAAGAATAAATCTGAATTCAAGCACAGAAGATTCACTTGTATGATTTATGTATTGTCCAGCAGCTGAAGAAAGAGAAGGTTAGAATCAAGGGCACTGATTGCAGAGGAATGAAATCGGCTGCCACTGTGGAACAGCATTAGGTTGAATTCACTGTCTGCCCTGGGTCTATCTTTATTCAGGAACGTGTCCAAAATTTCACCCAAGCTTTGCCCTCAGCAGTTGACAAGGAGCACTGTCAGCCCTGTCCTCTGAAGAGGAAATACTAGAGGAAGAACAGCTGAGCTCAGCCCTTTCCTCTGAAGAGGAAATACTAGAGGAAGAACAGCTGAGCTCCTCACAAGTTCTCTTGGATTTTGATGAACAAGTTCAAGTTATGGAAGATTCAAACCAACAGGTGAATCATCTCACATAGGGGAATGATTAGCATACAGGAGAAAATAAACAACTAACAATAGAGGGGATCTTAATTTTACATTACCATGCTATACATGTTCGCCTGAAGAATGGGACACAGGTAATGACAAAATTTCCCTTATCTTTTTCCAGCTTGGGAGACCCTTAACTCAGTATGCACCTCCACTGTGACAGCTGCAGTGACTGCCAGCTCGTCAGAACACACATTCAGGTGATTGAGCAGCACTTGAGGACCTTTGCTACACAGCTCATCTCTCACTAGGGGCCAATGTAGCGAGCTCAATAACAAACCCAAACAGTTGTCAGAAGGCTTGTTGTTTCAGGATGCTGTACCAGGTGATTCCTCAAGCCCCAGGTTTCCCTTCCTCCCCAGTAAAGGGCATAGAAACTGGCAAAAGCACATGGCCAGCAAGTCCTCACTCTCCAGAACAGCTCCTGCTCTTACCAGACTCCAAAGCAGATGTACCACTTTCCACAAGCTCTGTTGGCTCTGCCTGTGAAGTTCCACCTGTGCTGGAGGGCTGCAGCCTGCTTCGTTTCCGAGCTGGTCTGGAAGCAGCTGCTCCTCCAGGACGCTTTCGCTGACCCTGGGAGAGAACAAAGCCTTGGCATTTTCCCAGGCTCTGATTTGAACACGGCCCTTGGTTCTTACAATACCAATGACAGCAAGCAAGGATACAGAAAGCAATCCTGTGAAGGCTGGAATACAGATCAAATAGTGCTATGAGCCATTCCCACCTCAATACAGCACCTCAGAGAAAAGACCTCTCCCCTGATTTCTGACAAGCTGCCTCACCAAGAAGGAGACTGTTCCAATGGTTTAAAAATGAGAAGACCAATCCCCAATTCTATCCTGTTGCTGCTTAACACTGTAAACATTTCAAAATTACTGCTAACACCCAGAGATTCCAAACCTTCAGTATTCCAGAACATGAAGTTCCTTGAAGTTTTTAAAAGCTTCTGTGTTTCTGTTTCCCTATGTTCCTATGCATTTTCTACAAACTCTTGAAATCCCTTCTGGAAGTACCTTGGAAAATGTTTCAAGAATCAGATTTGCATTGAGTAGCAAAGTACTTACTGAGCTCATGGTGTTTTGTGAGCAAAAAGCACCTGTAAATGTAGGGGGGCAAACACCAACAAAGGAATGCCAGGGATGTGATCAATTCCTTAGCTTCCTCTAGGTAGCCCAGTGCAGATTTTTCAGAGAGAAAACTGGTCTTCCAAACCTATCAGAAAAACAGAGGGGTGATTATCTACTTGGAATGCCAATTCTTTGAACATCCCCATGCTCCAAGACTCCCATTTCTGAGTGTCCAGTTCCTATCCAAAGTTGGATAAGAAGTCCATGGCTCTGGTGTTTGAGCCCATGTGCAGCCCAGCCCAGCCCCTCAGCGGCAGCAGCCTTTTTGTAAGATGTCTCCACTCACCTGCACACTCACACCAGAATGTGGCTCCCAAATTAACTTGAAAACACGCTCTAATCCCACTCGGAGTGGAGAAGACGGATGCTCCACGTCTGCAGCGCAGCAGAGAATCCGTCAACTGGCTCAACAGACTCTGTGTCAACAGAGCCTTGGGAGCAGGAGTGACCCTGGCAACCGGTTCCAACATTCCATGCCCAGGTAACGGGTGTCCCTTTTGCTCACCCATGGAGCTCCAGAATGCCATGGAGGCACCTCAACCATTGCCTGGTTCCGCTGCCACCCACTGGATCAGGGTGCCCAGGGCCCTGTCCAGCCCGGCCTGTAACATTCCAGGGACAGGCCATGCACAGTTTCTCTGGGCAGCCTGTTGCCATGTCTCAGCACCGTCACAGCTGATGCCAACGTGCCATGGAATGTTCCCCTTGCAGTGCAGGCCCTTCCCTTGCCCATGGCTCCCTGCCCCCTGCAGGCACTGCAGGCCGCAATGAGGCCTCCCCGGAGCTGCTCCTCTTCAGGCCGGACAGCCCCGGCTCTCCCAGCCTGGCTGCACAGGACGGCTGCTCCAGGCCTCCACACATGCCCAGGGCTCCTGCGGCCCTGCTGCACAGGCACATCCCGCCTGTGCTGGGCACAGCTGGACACGGCTCTGCCCTGGGGCCTCAGGGGCAGAGCAGGGCAGGGCTGCACCTCCCGCCGCCCTCAGCCTCAGCCCTGAGCGTCACTGCAGCCTCTGTGCCCACAGAAACCCCAACAAACCACACCAAACCACAGCAAACATACATTTACACCCTTCCTCGGCCCTCCTCCTCCACGGTTCTCACTCTGTTGCTGTTTTAGGTCATGCAGGAGTGTCTTAACTTTAACCATAGTAAATCCAAGTGTGTTTAACCATAGTAAATCCAAAATCCAAGTGTGTTGGATTTTTTCCAAACTGTGGAAAGTCTCCCAATTCAGATCCTTATTTCACGTCTCTGAAATCTTAACATTGTCCTGAGTTTGGGGCTCTTCCTTCCACAGTGGTTATTCTAATACAAATTATTTGTATTATTTTATCAGGATCTGATATTCAGGGCTCCTGCTCTCAGCAGCCGGACAGTGTCCTCTGGAATGTGGCTGTGCTGGGGCAGAGACGTCAACAGGGAGGGACCTCAACCAGACACTCGCGAGTTCAGCGAGGATGTGACAGGAACACCTGTGGAGTGCAGGGGGGTTTGGGGACAAGAGACGTAATACAGCCAGCCCTCTTTGCTGCTGTGTTTGAAAATATGGGTCCGAGTTTAGGCTGGGGACGTCCCGGCAGCTGATCCCCCTAAGGTGGGAGAAAAGAAGATGGGTGGCAATATGATCAAAGTAGACAAGAGCATTTATGGACAGTTTAACTTTATTCTGCAGAGACATGGCAAAGATTTTTCCAAGAAGGAACTTAAGCTGCTTGTGAGGTGGATCTGTAAGAACTTCCCTGACACATCAGCTGATGACATGCGGGATATCAGGTTTTGGGACTCAGTGGGGACCAAGCTCTAGCAGCTTTCAGTTAAAAGGGACCCCAGCACATCCTGCATGCTCCCTATTTTCCACCTTAAGAAACTTGAAGCCCTGCACCAATAACTGTTTTGATGGACTCCTTGAAAGTTAGGGAATCAAGGAGTGGGTATTTTCTAAAATGAAAACTGGATTAGTCGTCTTCATAATTGTCATTATACTGTTAGTTGTTCCATGTCCGTTAGGATGCTATTACAAAGATTTGCAAAACTCCTTCAGTTCTATTTTTATAATTAAACAGAAAAAGGAAGATGTGGGAGTCAGCCTGACTGGTATTCCAGGTCAGGCAACAATCATGGAAGAAGAATTAAATCCCAACCCTGAATCTTGGGAGGCGTTTGTTTAAGTCGTGGTGATCCCAGAAAGAGGCTTCTGAAGAGTTATGGGATTGCCTATTTTATTACCTCATACGTATTCCTAGCCCTCATTTCCCAGTTAATTATCACACT
>NW_027635554.1:0-42671 GCF_903797595.1 Erithacus rubecula | reverse complement strand
CAGAAATGGTATGAAGATTGGGAATAGGAACAAGATAGGGATCAGGAACAGGACTGGTAATGGGAAGGGGAATAGTAAGAAGATTGAGAATGGGATCAGGAACAGGAATGAGTTAGGGATTGGGAACTGGATTGGGAATGGGAACAAGTTTGGGAAGTGGAACAGGAACAAGATAGGGATTGGGAACAAGATCGGGGTGCTAAAGCCATGGTATAAATAGGTGCCTTGGTTGGGAAATCTCAAATTGGAGAACCAAAACCAAGACAGGCAGGAACAACTTTTCCTGGCTGGGAACTGGAATTCCAGACCCTGGCAGTGTGATCCATGCAAGACCATCCAGACTGGGATCATGGGGGCTGGGATCACATGGACTGGGATCCTCCAGACTGGGACTGCACAAACTGGGACCAGATGGATCAGGGCCTTCCAGACTGGGATTGTACAAACTGGGACCATATGGACTGGGATTGTACAAACTGGGAACACATGGACTGGCATTGTAGAAATTGGGAACAAATGGACTGGGACTTTACAAATTGGGACCATATGGGCTGGGATTATACACACTGGGATCATATGGACTGGGATCATATGGACTGGGATTGTACAAACTGGGACCATATGGACCGTTCTGGCTGCACCAGGACCATGTGAACTGATGGGGCCCCGCCCCACCCAGGGGTCCCTCCCAGTCCCGTTCGGGAGCGCAGCCAAAACTCCCCGGAGTGAACGTGGAGGTCCCAGAGCGCTCCCGGTGTCGGTCCCAGTCTTGGAGCAGTCCTGGCGAGCTCCTGGTGCTGAATCTGATCCTGGTGTTGATCTCAATCCCAGAGCAGGGCTGGTCTTGGTCTCAGTCTCAGTCCTATATGGGTACCAATCTCGGTGCTGGTTCTGTTTTCAGTCTTGGTCTCAGTCACAGTCTTGGAGTGGTTCTGGTCCCAGAGCTGGTTCCGGTGCTCATAGTTCCAGAGTGCTCACAGTGCCAATCTCAGTCTCGGTGCTGGTTCCGGTGCCGCTCCCAGTCCCAGAATTCTCCTGGTGCTGGTCCCAGTGTTGGTGCTGGTCTCAGTCTTGGTCCCAGTGCCAGTTCTGGAGCCCATTTTGGTCTTGGTTTCCATACCAAAGATTTTAGGCCTGTTTGGGTGATTTTGGCATAAACTGGGCAGTTTTAGGTTGGATTTCAGGCTCCATTTGGACAATGTTAAGTCCATTTTCAGGATTTTAGATCCCTTTGGTGTGGATTTCAGGCCCCTTTGGCTGATTTTAGGCCAAACCTTGTGGATTTAGGCTGCATTTGAGGCCCTTTTGGGTTATTTTAGGCCAAACCAGGCCCTTTTAGGACTGTGTGGCCCTTTGGCCCCGCCCCTTTCCTTTCACAGTTCCTGCCCTTTCCTTGACCCCGCCCCTTTTCCCACACAGTTCCCGCCTTTCCCTTGACCCGTCCCCTCCCTGCTCCTAAAGGGGGAGGAGGAGGAGGAGGGAGGAAGCGGCAGCAGCAGCAGGAGGAGAGAAGAAGCGATTCAACCGCGCTATCCCAGAGCTCCGTGAACTCGCAGCCCCCGGGACCATCGCCCCACATCCCAGGTGCCCGGGGAGGGGGAGCTCGCCCCAAATATCCCGGGGGGGGTCCCTGGGTTTGGGTGTTTCGCGGGGGATGTTTGGAGCTTGCAGCGCTCCAGAGCCGAGCCGCAGATGCCCCTCGGGGGGACATCGGGGGTTCCCCGGGAGGTGTTTTTGGGGGTCCCGGTGGCGGCAGAGCCCCGGCGGGGGCGGGGGGATGCGGGTCCCCCCGCAATGGGGGTTGGGCTTCCCGGGCCGGGCCCTGCGAGCTCTGCCGGGGCCCGTGGGGACCGCGCGGGGCCGGCGGCATCGGCGGGGGGACACCGGATTGGGGAGCCCCGGGAGAGCCGCGGCTTCCCTGAGCGGGACCCCAGAGAGAGGAGAGCCCCAGAACCCCAAAGCGGGACCCCGAGGAGGGGGAGGGACCCCTGGGATTGCCGGGACCCCGGCGGGGGTGCTGGGGCTGGAGGGGCGCGATGGCCGCAAAGGGGTTCGGGGGTCCCGGTGCCGGGAATGGCTGCTCCCAGTATGAGCCCGGTCACTCCCAGTATGAGCCCGGTCACTCCCAGTATGATCCTGGTCACTTCCCCTCGATGCCTGCAGGATCCCTATTTCTCCCAGTATGAACCCAGTCATTCCCAGCCATTCCCTATTGTGACACACTTTGCCCGCAGCAGGGTCCCAGTTGCTGCCAGTTCCTCCAGCTTTTGTCCAGTGTGTTCCCAGTTCTCCCAGTTGCCCCCAGTACAGTCGCAGTCACTCCCAGTATGATGCCAGTCTCTCCCAGCAGGGCCCCAGTCACTCACATTTGCCCCCAGTACTCACCAGCACATTCTCAGTGGCTCCCAATTTAGTCCCAGTCACCATCCCAATGTGTGGCTGCTTAGTACCTTAGGCTGGCTACAGGAAGGGCAGTGCTACAAAGAGGAAAATCAAGACTTTTGAACAACTAAGCATGAGCCATCCAGAAAGTCAGGGTCCATATTGCTGATCTCTATCAGGGAAGGCAAGAATCAGGCCCATCTGCTAACAGAAATGCAATTTCCAGCTTTAGGAGCCAAAGGATATGCAAATAAATGGCTTATATGCACTGGAAAGTGTTGAACATTAAGTTTCTGTTTCATACAGTTGTTTGAAGGCAATGCAGGACTCCAGAGCTTAGCGTTTGAATTGCAACTTTAATTTCCCTATTTGCTGTTACTTAGACTGCTCTGAAGTAGTAATGAGAATAAAAAATGAAAGAAAATGTTATTTGACAGGGACTGTGGTAGGGCTTTCTTCACAGGCTTGAAATAGTTTGAATTCATTAAAATCTCCAGGTGAGGGGAAGATTATATCCATTCCTCTCTTTTGAAACCAGATTTTCAAAGAAGGATCTAAAATTGCATTTGAGGATTGTGGTGGGGGTTTTTTCCATTCCTTCAATTGCAATCTAAGAACACCAGTTTTACAGGGCGATTTAACATATGATCCATAAAAATCAGTCCTTTTGCTTTGTATTTTGGGAACTCCTTAATCTTGGGAAATTTGTAATCTTCTCAGGGCATTGAAGGTCAATCAAATGCTGCAGGTTTCTTTCTTCCTTTAATATGGTTTATGTATTGGGGTTTGGCTCGTAGCCAGAGATATTTTTTATTGGCAACCTAGCAGTTCTACTGTGGAGCTCTGTGCAGGTAAATTGACTTGAGAAGAATGGGTAAATTAGCTCCTGGGAAGATGTGCCCTGCCTGGCCCCAGTGCCTCAGCACACTTGAGGTCAGGTTGGCTGTCCCTGACTATCTAATAATGATGCATAATAATATAGTTAAGTATTCATTGTAATTGGTGATATTTAAGGTTTTTCAAGTTAAGTCTGTTTCATCACTGTGTTTTAATAGTGAATTTTCATTTGTTTGGTCAAACTCAAAAGCAGCCTTAATTTTAAAGTTGAGTTCTTTGTGGCTGATACTATGAAGAATGTGGTGCTTATACTCACATCATACTGGCAGTAGAGTAGAGCAACTCATAACTGATTTGGCAATAAAGACTTAGATTTTCTTCACTAAACTTGCACTAGCAAGATTCATAAGCTGGTGATAGCTATCTCTACAGTGGAAAATATTTATTGACTTTATTGACAATTTAATTTACTTTGTCAAGCTTTGTTGTTTAGTTTCTATTGATCCTGAGACACTTGGGGCTACTTTTGTTTCCTAAGGGATTAAACTTGCACGTTCTTAGAATCAGATTTTGGGAAGATGGGTGCAGAAGACTTTGTAATTCAATTCTGAAAAGCATAATAATAATGAATATTTTAGATAGAAATGATAGTATTTAGCATAATATGTGAAATGCTGTTATGTGCAATTTTAAAAAAAAATCCTGGATAAATTAAATGAGGCTTTTGGAGAAAGCATAAGCTGGATTTTATATTGAGTTTGATAACCTCTGAATCTGCTCTCCTTTCTCTTTCTGCTGGAACTTGTAACAAAGTTATTATGTTCAAGTATAATTTTGTAATAATTGTATTTCAACTTGAGCCTTTCTCACTTGGTGTTGATGTATTTTAGGGAGGGAGGGGAATGGGGAAAAATGCCAACTTTCATGGATAAAATTTAAAATTAACATTGATGATTTGACCCTTCCCAGGATTCCACTGAGCATTGGATCACATTGAAACTGAGATGATGACTCACAACTCAGGTAGAAAAACTGCATTTCATTCTCTCTATTAGTTTTCTAATAGTTGCCCACAACAAAGTAAAGAAAAGAGAAATGGTTTTCAAATTTCCTGTGCTATTTTTTGTTTACTCCTCTTTCTGGAGATGTCTTAGCAACTGTAGGACATCTGAAAAACTTTGAGCTATATCTCTTTTTTTGAGACTCTGTTGAACATTGCTTCTGTTATAATGTTTTTGTGTTAGTACTTTGAACTTACCCAAGTAATGTTGGTAGCAGCAGTGGCTATGATGAAGTTATGCTTTCCTAATTAATGATACTTTCTTAATGAAACAAAGAATATATTTCCCCATGTATTTAATAACCTAATAAGACTGAATGAAGGCAATATCAAGCAGGTTTAAAGCAAAACACTGGTTTCAGTAAGCACAAGTAAATAAACATTCATCTACCTTTAATTACATAATGCATATTCAAATTCAGATTGATGAATGTTGAACCAAAAGCAGAATAAAATAGTTACTTTAAATCCTCCTAATTCAGAGGCCAACTATTTTTATGGTTCTATTTGGAGTGCTTTGGGTGTTTTTTTGCTAGAGAAATGGCAAGTATTTATTTATTCAGCTCCCTCCACATTTTCCACCATCATTATTCCCAGTGATCCCTGCAGTGATAAGCGGCCAATGACACTGGCACAGGGTGAGCTGCAGAAGCCATACAGAGGTGACTGTTATTTCTCACAGAGTTAGAAAAACTGCAAGAGCACAGTGACATTTTGATGAAAGCTCACATTTTCCCCAACAGGTTATTATACAGCCAGAAGAAAATACTTTCTTAAAGACCAACCACATCTATTCCCTGCCTGAAAGGTTGCATTTGTTTGGGTTTTTTTCTCTTATTTAGGTGAAAAGTAAAAAAATGAAGAGGAAACTCAGATGAAATGCCAAAACTACTGACAGGTAGTACTTCTGTGTGTCTCCATTTGCACCTCAAACTTGCTGCTACAAACCCTAGAACTACATTTAAAATGTATTTTGGTAGGTGGTCCCCTGCTGGCTGTCTGCATTTCTTCTCCCATTTGTTTTCTGTGCTTGTTTGGTATCACTGCTGAACGTTGCCAATAAGGAAACTGGTGTGCAAGAGTTGAGGAATCAGCTTTTGAAACTGTAAAACTGATCTGTAGGCTTTTTTCCTCTTGGATTTGTAAAATTTGGTGCATCATCAAAGTTAAGATTCTTCAGAAAATAGCAAGATTGTCCTCTTTCCAGGGAGGCATCTGTACTTTAACAGAGGTGCTTGATGCATCTTGCTGTAAAGGAGCAAGATGCAGAGTAAGTCAGAGAGAAGTCATTTAAGCTGGTAATACACATGGTTGTTGAGTGGAAATAAAATAACTAAGGTTTTGCCTTGTAAGAGAGTGAAATCTAATCCCATTGTGAAGGTCAGGAGGATAAATACAAAGGACTAAATACAAATGAAGAGCAGAAAGATATGAAACAGGGCTGGGCCTCACTGCCATAGCCCAGGCAGCCCCTGGATGTATTTGCCAGCCTGAATCCATCCCTTGCCCGGGCCCCAGGTGGGGCCGCTCTGGGGAATCTCTCACAGCATTCCTGGGATGATGCTGTTCCTTCCCTGGTGCCCCAGGGTCCTGCAAGCCCCTTTTGGAGCCACCCAGACACCTCCTGGAGCCTTTAGGGACCCCCCCAGCAGAGCGCAGACAGGGATTGACTTGACTCTTCCTTGGAAGATGGAGGCAGGAGAATACTGCCCAGCATCTTCTTTCCAGCTGCCCTCCATTTGCACTCCTGCAAATGCTGCTGCTGCACTCAGGCTCTCCATTGCAGGCAGTCTGGAGCTCCTGCTCAAACCCATCCCTCTGTGTCCCCTCTTGGATGGAATATCAAGCAAACAACACAGGATGTGCAGAGAACATGAACTTTATTAACTTTACTACTCTAAAAATCTACACTACGGGGGACTATGGGGTAACAACCTTATGCCTAACTTGAACATGTAGAACAGGAACACTAAGGGGAAGGTGGAAAAGGTGGTGGGGGTTGCTACAGGTAAGGATGGGGGGTCTCTAAAGCCTACGATGGGGAATGTCGCCGTCCCCGGGCTGGCACGGGTCACCCATTCCCTGCTGTGCCCTGAGCGCCGTGCTGGAGCTGGAGGTCAGCGCTGGGCGAGATTTGGGTTCTTCTGCTCCTCCTGCTGCGGCTGGCCCCCTGTGCTGCTCTGCTGTTCTGGGCCGCCTGCTGGGAGCAGCGTTCCAGGCACTGCTGCAGCAGGGTGTGGTTGTTCCTCAGCAGCTGGACCAGCTCTGAGGAACAACCTTGTCCTGGGCTGCTGCTGCGGGGCCTCTGGCGCCGATTCTGCAAGGCAAAGCACAGGGATCCCGATGGAAGGGGCAGAGGGGCAGAGCAGGGCCCCTCTCTGGGCTGCCTTTGGCCTCTGAGCAAGAGAGCCAGGCCTGGCCAGGCTGCAGCAAGCAGAGCTCTGGCTGCCTCTGCCTGGGGCTGTCCCTGAGCTCAGCCCTGGCCTGATTCCCAGCCAGAGGCTCAGCTCCACTCTGCCATGGGGCCTTGGCCAAAGGGCTGCCCAAGAGGTCCAAGCCCATCCTTCCTGCCTGACCCCCCATCCCTCACCCTTCTCCAGCCTCTCCAGCGCCCTCGGTAGCGGCGCCATCCCAGGACAGTGCCTGTGGCCAGCAGCTGCACCAACAGGCACGTCCAGGACTGCCACAATATATCCATGCAGGGGGTGGTTGGCTCAGGGTCCCTGTTCTGCTGCTCCAGCTCCTGCACATACAGGACCGTGCCCGACCCAGGATGGATAGTTGGGTCGGGACGATGGCCCAGGAGCAGCAGCAGGTAAAAGTTGACAAGCCATGGAACAGGGTCGGCCATGGTGCTCTGGGGAAGCTGCCAGCAGCACACCCGCTCGGAACGTCTGTCCTCGCCGAGGTGTGCCCAGGCTGTGGGGCACGGCGGTGGCTGGGGACAGTTGCCAGGCACCATGCTGCCCCAGAGGCTGTGATGTCACAGAATCCAAGCACTGGCTTGGAAGAGTTCTGGGAGATCAACTCCAGCCTGTGATCCATGGTTACCACGGCAAGCAGATCTGAGCCTGGAGTGCTATGGCCAGGCTTACCTTGAACACCTACTGCAACGGTGACTGCACCAGTGCCCCCTGGGGCACACCATTCCCATATCTCATGCCCCTTTCTGGGCAGCAGTTCTTCCTAATGTCCAGTGTACACCTCTCTTGGCACAGCTTCAAACCCTTTCTTGTCCTTGCCCATCTCTGAGACGGCTGGCACTGCCTTGGCCACTCTCCTGTATGTGGACAAGAGGCTGTGCCAACGAGTGCCACTCCTTGTTTGCTTGTGGCTGCTGTGGAAAGGAACATTCATGTATATTGCCATTTCTTAGAGGTTTTACCCCAGATTTTCAGTCACAGCTGTTCTAGTGAAAACAAGTCTGTTTTCATGAGTATTTGAAGGGTCATAGAACACAATTGGAATTCCATTGAATTAGGGAAATTCTGCTGATTTTGTTTTCCTGAGGTTTTGAGATGAGTTGCAAATCTCAAAAAGTTTCTCTTTGGGGAAATAGTAATTCCACAGTTTAGATTGTGGGGATATTGATTACTCAAATTTGAGGACCTAATGTAGCTTTCTGCACAATAAATTTTAAGCATCCTCTAATTGTTCTTGAAACAAAAACCTATTAAATCTGTTCTGTGGACAGAAATGGCTTCTGTGTTATTTCTCATAATTTATTAAGAATCTCATGCCAGGAAAAAGTCCGTAGTGCTGTGTGATTACCTTGGTACTGTTCTTTGGAATGGCTTTCCCCCCATTTTCTGAAGCTGCCCACAGAAAGGTCATAGATATGTGAGAAGTTCTGAAAGGAAAACTGGGTCTTTGCCTCCTGTTTGGAATCTGTGGTAAGCTGTGAGTCAGAGCTGATTTTTCATGATGTTGAAAATATAATTGAACCTTTTACTGAAGGATACATTGATAAAATCAAAGCATAGCATGGCTGACACTAGTAAATGAATTAAAATGCTTATCTGGAATGTGTTTATTTGATTGTTGTCCTAATATTGTGGTAATAATTATGGTACTGAGTACTAACCAAGCTAACATCTAATTTGTAGTTGATTTTCTCTCCCTAATGTAGTGAACAGAATTTCAAGAATTATGTTTTCACTCATAACTGAGGAATGTGTACACAGGCTGAATCTAAATATCACTTTCTTTTTGCACAAGAGCAGTTTCATCTGAAGATGATTTTCCTTGCCCTCACTTTAACTTTTACTTTCTGTATTGTTGTCTGGCAGGTTGACCTTTTCAGATTGTGTGCTGAGAAATGCTGCTACTAAGGAGTGTTGGTGTCAAAACAGGTTTTTTCCTAGCTTTTATTTAAAATACTGAAAGACGAAAGGTTTCTAATTAAATTACAGAACTGCATATCATTAGGAACTATAGTTCTTCCCTGCTTGTATTTAGAAAAACAGGCTAATGCCAACTGAACTCCTAAAACATATACAGAGATCACAAGCAGCCACCACAAGTGGTATTCAATTCTGGGAAACATAGTTTTTGATAGAAATCATTTTTGCTTTAATAATACAAGCTTATTCTATTCTAAAATTGGGGAAATTAGGTATGTTCTGGACTATCTGCATTTTTATTAGTTTCCTGTCTTTTTATCATTTCTTCAAGTACTAGTTTTATACACTTGCTAGCTCATTATTTATGATTTTAAATGGTGGCTCTTAGGCATGTATCTTGGTACTATTGTGAACCATGAAAATAATGTTTTTTGGTCTGTCTTCATTTGATTAAGTGATTCCTGTGAAAGGACTGGGGGGTTTTATGGTTTGAGATGTAAAAGAAGTAGTTCAGCAGCCTTGGCAAGTAAGTGTGCCAGTTTACAAGATGAATATGCAGAAACACCTGTGGTTCAGCTGGAATATACAGTATTGTAGTTTGCTGCTGCTGGGGTGTTTTGTTTTGTTGGTCTGTGAATCCATATTCTATACAGTATCATTTGTCAGAACTCCATTTCACTTTTACAGTCCCTCTGTTTTCCCACTTCTGAATGATGGTTTTCTCCATGCCTTTTATTTGGGGAATTCTTGGTGATAAAAACAATACATGCTCCATAATGTTTTGTGTTGTCAAATGGTTATGCTCTTCCACACATTTTTCTCATTAGCCTCCTTCAGTCTCCTTCTATCAGTTTTATTTCCCTGTACTACACTTTATACTCACATTTCAAAGCTTGTATTTTTATGCTAAATGCTTCTGCTGCATAATTGTCTTAAAAAAGAGTGTGTATGAATCAAACAGATTAATATTCTTCCTAGTCTTTCACAGTCTAAATTTATTTTGGAAAATGATTAAGAAAGATTTTCTCACTCTATTTCTGTCCTTGGATATAATTCCCCAGGCTATATTGAATCTTTTCTGCATAGAGGAGGGCAAAGTTTCAGTTGTTGCTGCAAAGTCTCCTAAAGCATCTCTACAGCTACTGCATAATTCCTTGTCACCTGGTCCATGTTTAAAGGTTATAAAGAGCATTTCTGCAAGAGCTGAGAAAGCACTGTAGAAATTTTAGCTTTAAATAATAAAGACAAAGCCAAGTGTGCATCTCTGTTCTGTAGCTTTCCCTCTGCCTCAGTTTTATTCCAAGTTCTGCACAGAATAGAACCATGTGAGTCTTGGTGTGAGGCCACTGAAGCAGAGTTTTCTCTCTGGTTTCAGTTGCCCAATTGTCCCTTGTCATTCACAGGATCCTGTAAGCACATGAAATCAGTCTTTCAAAATATGTCAAAACTATTGCTTCTCTACCATAAAAAGTGTGGAGGTCACTTTCTGTTGTTTCAGTTCTGATTTGTTGTGTGAAAATTGCAGGTCCTCAAAGTTGTCCATGTCCTATTTCATCATCACATTTCATCATTTGCAGGTGCTAAAAATGCCCCTTCCTAAAATGACTTTGGATAGCAGTCATTCTTTGGTCTGGACTCAGAAATTGTGTGATTCACTCAAAAGACTGTAACCATATGACAGAAGAAGAGCAATTAAATATCAAAATTATTCAATTCCTCTTAATGTAGGGATTTAAATGTGTTCTGTTGCATTGTAGTGCTTTAGAATATTTTATGACACTTGCACAGGCATAGTCTGTAACCCATAAAACAAGAAAAAGGCCTAATTGCTCTGTGCATGGATTATTGATAACTGTGTGGTCTGTGAAGGAATGAGTCCAGAAAAAGAATGCCACTGAGTGTTAAAACCAATCTGCTTGCTGCATTTTAATTGGGATGAGAGTCTAAGGTCTTGGGCTACAGAAATATTGCATTATGGATATGGTGCTTGCATTCTAATTTTAAAATGAAATATGAGAAGTAAGTATTGATTAAGGAACTTTGTGCATCAGGGGTATAGTCACCATATGACAGATGAAGCCACTAAGCCTTGGGAGATTTTTGTCTTATTGTTCTAAACTTTAGATCTATTCATTCATTCGGGAGGGGCAGGGAGAAGTTAGGATTTCTTCATAGAATTACTGTGTCTGCATATGGATTTGTGGAAGCATAACTCAAGCAATGCAAAAGTGTTTATTTCAGCCTGCCTCTCTCTCTTCTTATTTATTTCCTTGGTTCATTTGTTCTCTGCTCTCTCTTACTGAACACATGGATCTAGACCTCCCTGATTCTCCTTCTCTGGAAGATACCAGCACGGGTTATACCAGTGCATGGGTTTTTTACAGCAAGCTTGGTGCACAATTTGTTTTAGGTTGGCAAATGGTGACACCAGGAATGCAGAATACATTTAATTTTGTTGAGTGTATAAAATCATTTCCTTCTGAATTCCCTTAAGTGACACAATTCAATCCAGAGTCAAGTTTTACATCCAAGCTGATACAGAAACCATAATAATTCAGTCATATAATGGCTCAAACAGCACTGTTATAGTGCACAATTAAAATCTGTGATGCTAAAATCCATTATCACCCTTGAAAGCTACTCTGGATACTTGGCACTTAAATTGATCTATTGATTCATTAATGCTCACCTTTTGCTAACCTATTGGTCAGGTAGTCTCCTTTAATTTTCCCCTTTACTGAAGCTATTCCACTGACCTACATGTAATTATGGTCCAACATGCATGCCTTTTCCAAAACTGCATTTTGGGAAGCTTGTGCTGGTTTTCGTGTGTGAGAAGTAAGGAAATTTCTGTTAACTTTGAAAACTATCCAGAAAAGGAAAAGTAACCCAGAATCCCCACAGGTGATGTACTGTTTCTGTCTGATTTATATTTTACATGAACTAACATCTGTTACCTATGGCTGCAGGGAAACAAATAAACAAAACCAAGAAGTTAATAAAACGTCACAACTGAAAGGGTGTAAGGGGTGAAAATTATTTGGGTAAAAATGGTACTTGCGATTGAATTAGATGTAACAGTGTTGCCCGACAGAGAAACACGAAACAGCTAGGTTGTTTAGTGCGGTGCTTTATTGAGGGCCCTGGGGTCTGAGGACTAGCGTCCAAAGTCAGAGCCTGCCAGATTACAATTTCTCAGAGCTTAAATACACTTCTTGGAGAATTTCTTTATCCTTTGATTTTCTTACTTCACTACCCCTACATGATTTTCTCAAGGTTCTTCTAATCTGTCTACATTCCTCTAAGTAATAAATTGTTACACTCGCCTAGACAAGTCACATACATCATGTAGATAAACAATGCACTGTTCAAGAGAGTAGCATTTCTACTGTTTCAGCAAGTTCTACTTCGGTACACACATAAATTTACTTAACTGAATACCCCTCACTCTTGCCAACTCAGGGCCTAAGCTACTTGATCAGTCCTTAGCATAACTACTACTAATTTTATATTTCTATTTTACTGAAACATACTGCAACAACTCTCCCCTTTTGAGCATCACTCAATCTCCTTTGCAGGGATGCTCAAATATTCACTCGATCTTCATCTGGAGATCGGACAAATTGCACCGTGTCCTTATATGACGGAGGTGGTGTCACTGGAGCATGGGTGACGGCGCTGAGCAGTCTTCTAGTATGCAATCGCTCCTTGGTAATTACACCTGTAATGCACTTAAACACTCCAGCGACAATAAGTACCACAATTACAATCATAATTACATATTGTATCACTGATGAGATCCATCCAGAAAGTTGGAGCCCTAATGACTGAAACAGAGCACCAACCCAATTGTGCTCTGCCTCTTTTTCCAAATCTTTAATTTTTCCTTCTACACTTTCCAATTGAGAAATATCTTTCTCTACGTCAACTGTCACATTTGGGATATGGATACAACAATGGTCTATTTTATTGCTTAAATATCCACACACCCCATGTTCCTTTAACAACAACAAATCTAAAGCCATCCTATTCTGTATAGTCATACGAGTTGTAGCTTGCAGCTGGAGATTTAAATCCCTAAAACCCTTCTTGGTGGCGGCTGCTAATCTTTCTGTTTGTCCCATCAATCGATAGATCATTTCTCTATTCCTGTAAGAGGCAATTTGAGCAAACAAGGATTCTAACGCCCAACCAAACTTTACTCCACTGTCAGGTTCATGCCATTGATCTTCCTCATTTTCTGCTTCCCTCTTGTGCCTTGTCATTTGTAGATTTAATTTAGATTGTTTCCAGAAGGGACATAATGTTGGGATTCCTAACGTGATTTGGGTAACTGGCCCATCTACTGGCATATGAGTTGTCCACAAACCATGTCCTAATACCCATACTAAATTCCCTGGACTCCTTACCGTGGTAGTCTTGCAATTTATGTCCTTCTGGCTGGCAGTTCCTGTCATAGAATGGTTATATCCTCTACACTCACATCCTAATTTTAACAGCATCCTTACAGGCATCAGTCCAATTTCTAATTCCGGAGTGTCACAAGTGTATATTTTTGTACAATTCCAATTTTCCTTTTGCTGTCTGAGTTGTCTCTGCGTAGAATGTAGCATAGTTAATCCTTTGTGTGTCTGATTAACTTTCCCATCCACTGGATGCACCATTTAACTGTATCAATGTAACTATAGGTTTCTAACAAGCTTGGTCCCCAAATTGTTCCCCATTCTTCCAAGGTAGTAACCCGTGTGTGATCCTCGCACACTATTTCATTCTGAAGTATTACTTTTAAAGAGCTGACATTTCATATAACATCGTATTCACACCATCCCACATCCTTAAATCTTCCAATTTTTGTAAATACTGGATTCGGGAGTTTATCGCATTCCTTCCTATTTCCGGGAGTAGACCATTTCTGTCGCTTAACATTAATATGGTACTCTACCATTTCCTTCCTTTTCAACTCGTTCTTACAAATTTGAGTAGTATTTTTATATGCCCTTGGCATATCTGTGATGGGGATTATTCCCCATGGAATGGGCTCCCCTGCTGCTTGTGGCAGCGGCAAACATGCTGTAATCCTGGACACATTTTGAACCATCCCAAAATCTCTAATCAATCCTACAATTAGATTTTCCTGTTCATTACCTCGTTTGAACTCCGGGAGTTCAATTTCTGTATTATTGGGTGCCTCTCTGATTTTCCGTGACCGAATCCGTCCCTGTGTTATTATCACCATGGTCCTTGAGTGAGCCCACCAAGCCTCTTTCGCTACCCAGCACCAATAAGTTCCTTCATCACTTTCTTGTACGTCTTGTATGACTAAAGTAAGGGAATGTCCTAGCTTTCTCCTTTCAGCGTGATGTTTGCTACTTTGGGGAAGGTTACCCTTCCTGAACCACCATCCGAATTCTGTGAATTCAATTCCAGCCCTCACCTTACATTCCAAAATTACCGGAACTCCTCGTTCTGCTCGGTATATTCCATGTGTTGGTCTCAGTCCCAGTCCTAAATGGGTTGTCCCTACTACTTCCCTTTTTCCATAGTTTGCATACCAACCACATATTATTACACAAATATAACTTCCCTCAGATGACCCCAATTTTGCTCGAGTATTATTTAACCAACTTACTCCTGCAAATTCACTTATCACCACATTTGTTTGTCCTATAGGTTTTGTCCATTGTGCAGCCTCCTTCTCCCATTTCCACCAAGTAACTGAATATTCTTGTCCACATGATCTTTTCATTGTCCATGTGCAATTGATCCTTAAAGGAGGTCCATCCCACATATCAACCTTGGCCTTGAAAGGGGAAACCACTATCTTGCTAATATTGCTCCCCCACTTTTCTACCTTAAGTCTAATTTGCTTGTAATCGAAACTGCCTTGTACCACTACTAAACATGTGAACAGATCTGTCTCATCTGTTGTTACATTTGTTATCATCAAAGTAGTATTACCAGTGTGTGTATCTCTATCCCAAACTGTGACAATATCACCTTTACAGTCTTTACCCCCCTTTTTCCAATATGCTGTAATTTCCTCAGCTCCAATTTTCTGGTCATCTCGGATCTCACAGGTCAAATTCACGTTCATCCCTTCCATCGCTCCAACTATCGGTTCTGAAACAGAGACAATTACCATTCCATGAGTAGACAAAGATCTCAACATCACTAACAAAGCAGTAATTAACAGTTTGGTACGGCCCGTATTTTCAAACGCGTCAGGGACATGATTTGAGTTTCCCATTGAGTAGGAACCTTCTTGACTCGAGTGTAATGTATCCAGTTGTCAATTTCTGCCACCTTGATTGCTGTAAAGGTTGTCAAAATTACCAGATGCGGGCCGTCCCATGTTTCCCTCAGTGGTTCCGTTGACCAGTTTTTTATGTACACATTGTCTCCAGGTTGAATGTCATGGACAGGATTCTCTAGAGGAAGCGGTCTGTTCCACTGCAAAGCCCCTCGCAGAGAACTAAGAATTCTGTGAAGAGAAATGATGTAATTGAAAACTACCTGGTCCCCTGTTATGTGTAAATCGCCTTTCAGAGTGTTTGCATGGTATGGTTTGCCATACAATATTTCGTATGGACTTACTCCCACCTTCTCTCGTGGCTTGATTCTAATTCTTAGTAGAGCTAGTGGTAACGCTTGGGGCCACTGTAATTTGGCTTCCTGACAGATTTTTCTAATTTGCCCTTTTAGGGTCTGATTCATTCTCTCTACTTGTCCACTTGATTGAGGTCTCCATGGTGTGTGTAAATTCCAGGTTATATCTAACATTCGAGCTACTTCCTGTACTATGGTGGCAATGAAATGTGGCCCCCTGTCTGATGATAGCCCTAGTGGAACCCCGAATCTCGGAATAATTTCCCTCAACAATGTCTTAACTACCTCCTTAGCTTGATTGGTTCTACATGGAAAAGCTTCTGGCCATCCAGAAAATGTGCACACATAAACCAGTATGTACTTATACCCCTGTGCTCGTGGCAATTCTGAAAAGTCTATCTGCCAATAATCTCCTGGCTCCGGCCCTACCTGCAATTTTCCTAACTGAATTTGCTTTCTCACCACGGGATTGTTTTTCAAACAAACTGGGCACATTGCATTCACCCGCTTTGCCAATGTTAGCATCCGGTTAGAGATTATGTCATTTTTCAGAAATTTCACCAATACCTCTGCACCCCAATGGCATTTATTGTGTTCCGTGGTTAAAATGACTTTCATGATATTCCCGGGTACCACTACTTGTCCTGTAAGGGTTACATACCATCCCATAGTGTTCTTCTGGGCCCGGAGCAAGTGTGCCAATTTTTCATCCTCAGGGGTGTACTGCAGCTGTTGATTTAAATAAGGTGTTATAGGATTTACCTTAACAGGTATTAAAGCCATCTGAGTCCAAACCTGTCGAGCCGCATCTCGTGCCGTGTAATCTGCCAAACGGTTACCATCGAATATCTTTCCTTCTTCCTTTCGATGTCCTCGTACATGCATTACTGCCACTTGCTCCGGTCTGTGCACAGCATCAAGCAGAGCCAAAACTTCTTCACGATGTTTTATTAGAGTCCCCTGTGAATTAAGCAGCCCTCTTTCTTTCCACAGTGCACCATGAATGTGTTCCACTCCGAAAGCATATTTTGAATCAGTCCAAATATTCGCTTTCTTTCCTGTGCTTAAAATTAAGGCTCTGGTCAGTCCAATAATTTCCGCTTTTTGTGCTGATGTTCCGGGAGGCAAGGCTTTGGCCTCTATTACCTGTGAAACCGTGACCACTGCATACCCAGCATACCTAGTACCGTTTTCCATAAAGCTGGATCCATCGGTAAACAACTCCCAGTCTGCTGTTTCCAATGGTGTATCCTTCAAGTCCGGCCGGCTGGAGTATACTTGTTCAATTACTTCAACGCAATCATGTGTAAGTTCTTCTTCTTTCGCCTCACTGCGAAGAAACTCTGCCGGAATTACATGGTTAGTAGTTTCTAATTCTACATCATCCTGCTCTCTCAATATTGCCTGATACTGCAACATTCGGCTGGATGATAGCCAATGTGGTCCTTTTTGTTCTAACACTGTTAACACCATATGAGGAACATACACAGTCATTTTTCCCCTCAATGTGAGTTTTCGAGCTTCTTGTATCAGCAGCACTGTTGCTGCTACAGCCCTCAAGCAGGATGGCCACCCGGCACTTACAGAATCCAACTGCTTTGAAAAATACCCCACCGGCCTTTTCCAGGACCCCAACCTCTGAGTCAATACCCCAATCGCCAGCCGCTGTCTTTCATTTACATACAGTTGAAAGGGTTTGTTCAAATCTGGCAAACCCAGAGCTGGCGCCCCTTTCAGGGCTTGCTTCAGATCCTGGAAAGCCTTTTTCCGAGAGGGGGTCCATTCCAGCTGTTGATCTTTCAAAGCTTCATACAATGGTCGAGCCATCAGTCCAAAATTCAATATCCATAGTCTACACCACCCGACCATGCCTAAAAATGATCTCAATTCTTGATGATTTCTGGGAAGTGGGATAGAGCAAATTGCTTCTACTCTATTCACGCCTAGCCGGCGTTGTCCCTGAGTTAGCTCACATCCTAAATATAGCACGCTTTCTCGTACTAACTGCGCCTTTTCCTTTGAGACTCGATATCCTGCTTGTCCTAACATGTTTAGTAAGGCAATTGTCAAAAAGGTACATTTTTCTTTTCCTTCTGTAGCCACTAGTATGTCATCCACATATTGTAATACCACGTAAGAAAAAGGAGACTCTTTTACCTGCGTAGTCTTCCACTCCTCTAATTCCTTGGCGAGTTGATTACCAAAGATTGTGGGGCTGTTCTTAAATCCTTGAGGAAGTCGGGTCCACGTGAGCTGTCTTTTCCGTCCTGTCGCAGGATCTTCCCATTCAAAGGCGAAGTACTTCATACTTTCTTCCGCCAATGGGATGCAGAAGAAGGCATCTTTCAAGTCAATCACAGTAAACCATTTAAATTTCTCTGACACGGATGTTAACAGGGTATAGGGATTGGCAACCACCGGGTGAATGTCCTTTACTATCTCATTAATTGCTTTTAAATCCTGTACTAATCTATATTTACCATTGAGTTTTCTTACTGGAAAAATTGGGGTACTATATTCAGACTCACACTCCTTTAATAACCCAAGAGTTGTATATTGAGAAATCATTGGGGCTATTCCTCGTTTGGCATCTAATTTAATAGGATAATGCCATACCCTCACAGGTTTTGCTCCCTCTTTTAATTCTACAATTGCAGGGGGTGCCGCCTTTGATTTTCCCGGTACCCCCGTTTCCCATACCCAAGGCACTACTGCTTGTTCTATCTGTACTGGAATGGGTAGAGGATCTACTTCACTAACCACGAAAATTTTCCCAATCTCTTCATTCGGAATTTCTAATTTAACCCGACCATTCTCAAATATAATTCTGGCATTCAATATAGATAACAAATCCCTTCCAAACAACGGTTCTGGGCAATTTGGCATATATAAAAATCGATGATCTAATTCCTTTTTCCTAAATTTCAAGCTCATAGGTTGCAAAAAGGGCCGTTCCTCTACCAGCCCAGTAGCTCCAACTATCTGTACAGTAGTATCACTCAATGGTCCTAACGGTTTATTCAAAACCGAATGCACAGCCCCAGTGTCTACTCTAAATATTTGATCCTCTCCTTCTACCCTAATTCTAACCTTAAGATCCTGGTCTAGTCAGCTCTGATTTTGGTTCTGATAACTTCCCATCATCATTATTTGGGCTTGAGCGGCATCTGCTGGTGTAAGAGGGTAACTAGGGAAACCATTAGTGTTCCTGTTCACTCCCCTCCCGAACCCCCCTTTGGCCGGACATTCATTTTTCCAATGCCCCATCTGTTTACAAAACGCACACTGATTCAGGTCTAACCTTCCATCCACAAAACCACCACTATTCCCATTACCTTGATAAAATCCTCTTCCTCTACCGCCAGGTCCTCCTCGACCCCGTCCTCTGTATCCTCTTCCCCTACCACGTTGCCCTCCTGCTTGTTGCATTAATGCTAAAATACTGGCTTGCTGACGTTTTGCTGTTTCCTTTTCTCTATTATTGTACACCTTCCAGGCTGTTTTTAAGAATTTTTCTAATCTCCTTGTGTCTTCCCCTTCTAGCTTCTGTAGCTTTTTCCTAATATCGTCCTGAGACTGCCCAGTAAATAACAAAGCTGTCTGTAATTGCCCTGCTTCTGATTCCACATCCAGGCTAGTATATCTCCTAGCCGCATCTTTTAGTCTTTCCAAAAAGGCAGAAGGAGATTCATTTTTCTCCTGCTTAACTGAGTACAATTTAGACCAATTCAGTGTTTTTGGCATCCCACTCCTGACTCCCTCTATTACTAATTCTTGAAACTGCTGCAGCCTTCGGTATCCTTCCCCTGTGTTCGGGTCCCACCCTGGATCATCGTGGGGTACCACCTCATTCACCGACAATCCCACTATCCTCTGAGTCCGAATGTCCTCTCTAGCCTTTTCTTTAGCTGCTTTCAGTACCATCTCCTTTTCTGTAGAATCCATCAATGTGTCTAACAAAACCTGCAAATCATTCCAATCCGGATTCTGAGTCCTAATAACCATTTTCACCACCCGTGCAGTTCTCTCTGGGTCTTCCCTATAGCTTCCCGCCGATTGCTTCAAAATTACCAAATCGCTGGGGGAAAAAGGGACCTTTACTATAACACGTTCCCCTTGGGGTCCAACCGCCTCTCGGAGTGGGGCAATCAATTGTGGCTCTGTCTGATTTCTCCGACCCTGGCGGGTTCGGGAAGCCAGAGGAGTTCTTTGGGCTTCACGGGAGATACCCGGGGAGGGCGTCTGAGGACGGAGGGCTACTGAAAGCCGAGAGCATCCCGGTGTCCGTGGGGACTCCGTGATCTCATCCTCCTCGTCCTCATCACTCTCCCCCTGTTCTCCCTCACTCATAGAAGGGGCAGAGGGACCAGCTTGGTGAGAAGGACCAGCCACATATAAAGACATATCTTCTTCTTTCTTATCCATTTTCACTGCACAAGCCATACATAATCCCCTTTTCTTACATCCTTCACATTCCCCTATGCCTTCGTTTTGCAGCCCAATCATTAATATTTCACATTCCTTCAACCATTCCGGCTTCCTTCCCAAGTAATAAAACAGATCCAAATACAGCATTTCATCCCATTTCCCATTTTCTTTTAAATATTGCATTAAAGGGGCTATTTTCCCTTTATCAATTGTCCCATTTAATGGCCACTCCGGCCCCCCTTCCGACGCATACAGAGGCCACCAATGGTTACAATAATCAACTAATTTCCCTTTTGTCAACCCTTCCTCAGCAAACCCCCCGTCCTTCCATTTCTTTAGTAAGCATCCCAAAGGAGTATTTTTCGGAACCTTTCCATTAGATTGTACCAACGCCTTAAAGGTTTTAAACGGCATCATTCCCAACAATAGTGAAATGAAAGAAAAGTTAGACAGGTGAATAAGGATAGACCAAGGACAGACCAACCAACCAAACTCGCCACCCTCCGACGCCTCGGGGGAACAAGTGCTGGACCAGCGAAGCTTTCGCCGCGTCTTACAGCCGGCGCCGAGGCTTTTACCAAGACGTCTTTAGCCCAACCCGGCGAAGCCCACTACCTCGTCTTACGGGCAGGCACCCAATACCAGAGAATAAAGCACCTTCGGGCTTACCTCCTGCAGTTGTCCGACAGGCGCGGGGTCGGGCACGAACCGATGACTCCCCGAGAATCACTCGGTGCCGGCGTGGAGTGGATCAGGACGCGAACCGCCCCAGCAGCCCTCGGAGTCCTGCCACGGTCACCAGAAAACTGTTGCCCGACAGAGAGACACGAAACAACTAGAGTTGTTTAGTGCGGTGCTTTATTGAGGGCCTTGGGGTCTGAGGACTAGCGTCCAAAGTCAGAGCCCGCCAGATTACAATTTCTCAGAGCTTAAATACACTTCTTGGAGAATTTCTTTATCCTTTGATTTTCTTACTTCACTACCCCTACATGATTTTCTCAAGGTTCTTCTAATCTGTCTACATTCCTCTAAGTAATAAATTGTTACACTCGGCTAGACAAGTCACATACATCATGTAGATAAACAATGCACTATTCAAGAGAGTAACATTTCTACTGTTTCAGCAAGTTCTACTTGGGTACACACATAAATTTACTTAACTGAATACCCCTCACTCTTGCCAACTCAGGGCCTAAGCTACCTGATCAGTCCTTAGCATAACTACTACTAATTTTATATTTCTATTTTACTGAAACATACTGTAACACTGGGACATCTCCAGCCTTGGAGGAAGCAAGTGTCCAGTGTGACACAGCACAGCCTCATGAATCACAGCAGAGCACAGTGACTCCATGGGATCTTGGGGAACCAAGACTCAGCTGTAAGCACAGAGGAGACTCATGGAACCCAGGAGGTCATTGTGATTCCACACTGTCACAATGGAGCCTTCCTTCTGTGAGAATCCATTTCCTTACAATGTTCTCCTGGGTTCCAAGCTGTGCCTCAATGGCCTCTTGCTTCCACAAGCCATGGCACAGTCCCACTTGTCCCTGGGTTCCATGAGGCCGTGCCATGTTCACAACTGACACTTGCTTCCATGAGATTCCATTGTGTCACAATGGTCCCCGTGTTTCCATGAGGCTGTGCTGTGTCACAATGGACACTGGATTCCACAAAACCTGGCCATGTCCCAGTGGCACCTGTGTCCCATGAGGCCCCACTTGGTCAAAGTAGAGCCTTGGATCTGTGAGATTCCAGGTTGTCCCAATGGTCTGCTGAATTCCATGAGGCTGTGCTGTGTCACAATGCACACTGAGTTCCACGTGCCCTGGCACTATCCAAGTGGCACCTGGCTTCCATGAGGCCCCACTGTGTTTGCAACTCACACTTGGTTTCCCCAGACTGCCTTGTGTCACAGTGCTCTCCTGGGTGCCATGAGGCCCTGCTGTGCAATAATGGAGCCTTGTTTCCACTGGGCCTGGCAATGTCCCAGTGGCACCTGTGTGCCATGAGGCCCCATTTGGTCAAAGTGGATCCTTGGGCTGATGTGGATGAGGGTCCATAGTGATGCAGAGTCCTCAGGCAGGTGCAAAGGTGAATACTAGACCATTATCAGTTGCACTGTTTTAAAGCATAACAAACATACTGGCTTACCTTCTGTCCATCTGTAATTAAAGCACCCTCAATTGTCATCTCACCTTTTGCTGCTTCTTTTGCCTCTCTGTCTGCCCACTCATTTCCTTCCTGCAGTTCCGAGCTCACCTTCTGATGTGCCTTAATGTGCATAACTGGTACCTGCTCAGGTAGCTGAACTGCTTCCAGCAGCTGCAATATTTCCTGCACATTTGACTTTTTTCCCTTGTGAGTTTAACAGTCTGCTTTCTATCCAGATGGCTCCATACGCATGTACAACTCAAATGCATACCTCAAATCTGTATAAATATTTATTTTCTTTCCTTTGTGATTTCTTAGACGTGGGTTAGAGCAATTATCTCAGCTTTTTGTTCAGAGGTATCTATTGACAAGGGTCCAGACTCCATTACCTCTTTGCAGGTGCTAACTGCATACCCAGCATGTCACTTTCCACTGACGACATCGCTGCTTCCATCAGTGAACCAGATTCTGTGTCATCCAAAGGGGTGTCCTTCAGATCAGGTAGGCTGGAGTCGAAGGCTTCAATAGTCTCCAGGCAGTCGTGGTGTCCCAGTTCCTCTTGATTTCCACTAAGGAAAGAAGCTCAGTTGATAATGTTAGTTTCAACTACCTCTACATTGTCTTGTTCCACCATGATGGCTCGGTATTTCAGGAACCTTTGTGGGGAGAGCCAGTGCCCTCCCTTTGCTTCCAGGACCACAGACACTGTGTGAGACACCAGTACAGTCATTTTCTGTCCCAAGGTGGATTTGTGTGCATCTTGAATATTCAGCACCACTGCTGCAAGGGCTCTGAGGCATCCCGGCCATCCCTTGGCTGTTGCATCCAGTTGCTTGGATAATTAAGCAGCTGCTCTCTGGTATGGACTCAGGTCCTGGGCCAGTATCTCCAGGGCAATTCACTGTTTCTCACAGGAAAACAGAAAGGATGGTTTGCTTACCCCTGGGAGTCTGAGAGCTGCAGCTGACATTACAGCATTCTTCAGCTGGTGAAAGGCCCACGTGGCCTCTTTTGTCCACTGGAGGTCTCTGTTCCCATTTGCAATGAGCGCATACAGGAGTTTTACAAGCAACCCATAGCTGTGTATCCACAGCCTACACCACCCTGTCATTCCTAAGAATGTCCACAGTTCCTTTGCTGTCTGAGGTTTTGGGGTTTGACATATTGCTTCCTTGTGATCTTGACCTAGAGTCTGTTGTCCCACACGAATTTCATAACCCAGATAAATTATCTTTTGCTTCACTACCTGGGCCTTTTTCTTTGGTGTCCTGTATCCCTGAAGTCCTAGAAAGTTTAGGAGGCTTACTGTCCAGGCTACACATGCCTCTTTCATCTGGGTGGCTATGAAGATATCATCCATTACTTCAGTAACTTTCCTCCTTCTGGGGAAGCCTCCCAGGATTCCAGATCTTTGGCAAGTTGTTCCCCAAACGGAGTAGGAGAGTTTTTAAATCCCAGAGGCAACACCATCCATGTGAGCTGGGATCTGTGCCCACTTTTGAGTTTTCCCATTCAAATGCAAATTTTTCTGGCTCTCCTCATGGAGAGGGAGGCAAAAGAAGGTATTTTTCAAGTCTAAAATGGTAAACCAAGTAAGCTCTGGTGTTAGGCACATTAGCCAAGTGTATGGGTTTGCTACCATGGGATAGAGATCTCAGTTATTTTGTTAACAGGCCTTAGATTCTGTACTATCCCATATGACTCATCTGGTTTTTGGACTGGTAAAATGGAAGTGTTGAACTCAGATGGGCACTCTTCTAACAACCCTAATTGCAAGAAGTTTTCAACTATTGGACTAATTCCTTCCCTATCTTCCTTTTCCAAGGGGTACTGTTTAATTCTAACTGGTTGTTTTCCTTCCTTCAGTTTAATTACTATAGGAGGTGCATTTTTCACCCTCCCTGGTACATTGGAGGTCCACACTCCCATAAACACTTGATTTATTATTTCTTCACTAAATTCTCCCTCCATATGAGCAGCTGTTAACATTAAAATTAATGCCTCTATGTACTGTTCATCATTTACCTCCAGAATAACCTCCACATTTTAAAATTTAATGGTTACTTGTAATTGTTCTAACAAGTGTCTCTCCAAAAGTTGTCTCAGGAAACTGGGCAGATAGAGAAATTTATGAATATCCTATTGCTTTCCAAGACTATACCTTAATGGTTTGCAAAAATATGCTTTTTAAAGTTGGGAAGCCCCTCCTATTACTGTAATATAATCCTTCTCCACAGGTGCCATAGTTTAATTCAGAACTGAATATGTTGCCCCCATGTCAACTAGAAATTCCACCTTTTTTCCCTTTCTCCCCAGCTTTAACTTACAACCAGTGGATCTCCTTCAGTGAGATCTCCTGGTCCTCCTCAGTCTTCTTTCACATGTGCAATCACTTTTCCCTTTTCCTGGTCTCCCTTTTCCTGAGGGTCACTCTGTCTTCATTCTGGACATTAATTTTTCCAGTGACCATATTTCTTACAGATCACACGCTGGTCTCTGCCCAAGTGGGACAGACCTTGTCTAGGTGATCCCTGTCTGCATCTTCCTCTCTCCCTCTCACTTATGACACTATGAACTTCCTCATTCCTTGTTTATATCCTTCTTCCCAGTTACTAAAGACTCTCCACACCTTGTCCATGTCTCTCTAAGTTCCTCCCATCCTCCCCCTGAAGCTTTTGAAGTTTACATCTTATGTCATCCATAGATTGACCCAGGAATAAATTGACAAGCTGCTGTATCCCTACATCAAACCCAGAGTCCAGTGATGTGTGGCAGCCCATTGCATCCCTTAATTCATCGAGGAATTTGGATGGTGACTCAGAGGGCCCCAGCTTGATTCAATATAAAGCTGACCAATTCATAGTTTTGGGAATGGCCCTTTCCATCCCCTTTGCAAACCACTCCTGATAACTTTCCAACTCTCTCGATTCAGCTGATCTGTTTGGGTCCCACCGTGGATTTTGGAATGGGAAATAATCTTTCACATCCAATTGCCGGGTTTTGTAATAATCTTCTGCCAGATCCACTGCTGTTTTTATAATTAATTATTTTTTGGTCTTGGTCACTGCATCCACTAATAATTGCATATCGTGCCAATCTGGATTGTGTTGTTTTGTTATATACCGCAGATATTTACCAGTGTTAACTGGGTCACTGCATAATTTTTAGCAATCTTTTCCCATGCCTCCACATTGATTGTGGAGAAAGGAATTTTAACCAATACCATTTCTCCCTCTGGTCCCACTGCCTTTCATACAGGTGCCTGAAATATCTTTGTTGTCTAGTCGGGTGTGTGGTCAGAGGAGAGCCTGCATCCTCTGAGTCTGCATCCTCATCCTCAACCCTTTCCTGTCTTATGTGGGGAGACTTGAGCAAATTGTCCTCCAGATCTCGCTCCTGAGTCACAGTCTGGTAAGCCTTATCTGATTTTGTACATCTCTGCCCTATACTGCACACTGAACAACACCACTTAAGCTTTCCTCTCTTATTCTCCTTCTCCTAGGGCCAATACCAGAGGGTCAGTTGGAGCCTTGATCCCACAGTCCCTCTGCCATTCAGGGTCATCTCAAATGGAGAAAAGCGTATCGGCATATGATACCTCTCCCACTTCTCTCCTAAGAAATAGCATGAGCTGTAATAGTGTGTTACAATCCAAAGTTCCACTAGGTGTCCACTTTGCTCAATTGTCCAATTTATATAAAGGGGCACGAGTCCTTGCAGAATCTAATAAGGTCTCTCTGTTTTCTGAATCCCCTTGCCCAGCAACATCTTTCCAATGTGCAATAATACAGCCTAGTGGACTGCCTTTAGGGATCCCCTACTTTGTTCAGTTCCCATTACCTCCTCCTCCTTGTCCTGTCCCATTTCCACCCAAATCTCTCTTTGCAATCTCTCACAGTTCTTTCCCAATCTTCCTCCCACACACACGCCCAGGTTGCAGGGATTGAATGTGATTTGCCACAACTTTAGGATCTCAGGTTCAAAATCAGCTTGGTTAGGATGCCTCCATTTACACTGAGGGCATAGAGCTTGTCGTCTCTCAGAGAAGCAATACCAACGTTTTTCACAAGTCCTTCGCTGTAACAGTAACCACGCAGGGTGCCAACCTCTAGAAGCCCCAAAATGCCCCATAACACCAGCAAAAACAAGCTATTCCACTTCTCTCTTGAATGTCCAGATCCTCTTATGTAGCCTGTTCCCAATCCAAAGCTACCAACCTCCCTGTTGAAGTTCTATATATACCTTCCAGATAAAATTGAGCATTTCCTCTTTCTATACAATAGTTCACTGGATTCAGAAATTCCCAAGGATCCTGCCCAAACCACTGAGGGAGGGGGATCCTTTCTATTCATCAATTCAAAATATGCTCAAACCACCACACTGTAATTCTGACAGTCCACAAATATGAGCCCCTTGTATCTTAAATTCCCAAGGGTCAAAGGCACAGCACTGCAGGTAGGAAGTTCCTTTAATTTCTCTTGCCAAGCTCACATTGTTCTTTCACCCTACAGTGGTCCGGTTCCCCTCTGTATTCAAAACTCTCCTGGTTCACGCTGAAGCCACATGGAAAGAGCCTGCCTACACAGCTGGGCTCTTTCAGCTTGGGGTCAATCTTCAACAGCCACTTCTGAGCAAACTAAAACAAAGCAGCCAACAACACAGTCAGAGTAACAACACAGAACAAGATTACCAGTTTGCTGCAATTATAACTTTTGTCACAAGACAGCAGCATTACTCTAAAATACACAATGACCAGCAGTGGCAGGGGACTGAACACCAAGACTTACAGGAAATACCATCCCCCACAAACAGGCATTCCCCCCACACAACCTGAATCCCAAAGCCAAAATCACGGCAGGGAAGGGTATCTCTCTATTAAGGGACTGTGATAAATGTGATTCATGCTAACTAAATTGTAACTATATTAGCAAAATTATTGTTTCATATCAATAGAAAATAATTGTTGCAAAGCAAAAAGGACATCACGGAACAGGCTGTGATATTGCTGAGTGGGCTGTGAGAGCACTGGATGGTTGTGTGACACCATAGAGAGGGCAGTGAGGTCACAGAGGAGACTGTGCCGTCATAGAGGGTGGCTCTGTGATATCAGACAGCAGACTGTGACATTACAGAGCAGCTGTGTGATGTCCCAGAGAAGGCTGTGGCATCAGAGAGTGTGTTCTGCCATCACAGGGTGGCTATGTGACATCAGAGAGGGGCTGTGACATCCTGGAGCAGGCTGTGACATCACAAAATGGCCGTGTGACATCCCAGGGCAGATTGTCTGACATCACAGCAATGACTGTGACTTCACAGATCAAAGAGGCTGAGTGACATCACAGGGGCTATATGACATCACAGGGCAGTGTGACATCACAGGGGACTGTATGACATCACAGGGACAGTATGACATCACAGGGCTGTGTGACAGCACATGTGGCTGTGTGACATCATTGGGGGCTGTGTGACATCACATGGGTTGTGTGACATCACAGGACTGTGTGACATCATAGGGTGCTGTGTGACATCATAGGGTCCTGTGTGACATCACAGGGGCTGTGTGACATCATAGGGTGCTGTGTGACATCATAGGGTGCTGTGTGACATCCCAGGGCTGTGTGAGGTCACTGGGGAGGTCACTCTGCCCCGTTCTCCCCTCACAGTCCAACGCTGCTCGTGCACAGGGGGGTTCCCTGTCCCCCCAGGTCCCCCTGCCCCCCATGCCGCAGCCTCCCCCAGAGGATGTTCCATGAGATCGACCCCAGAGCCTGACACGGGGACAGGGGCCGGGCCCTGGGGGTGGCACAGGGGGACAGGGACCCCCCGGCAGCGTCCCCGTGTCCCAGGGCCAGAGCCTGGGCCAGGGCTCCTTCACCCTGTTATGAGCCAGGGGCTGAGAGCATTTAAAAAATCCCCAGCACAGGATCAGCAAAAAACAGATTTAATACTGAGCTACAGCACTGTGATAAATGATCTCCCCTGAAGGTTGCAAATGAGGATTGTTAGAGAGTTGGAATTGTCACTTACCTTATCATGTGATACACTGTTCTGTATGACCCCAGTTCATTCTTTAATCCGGTTGTTGTATTCCCTTCATTAAATCCAGTTCGTTGTATTCCCTGTTCCAGTTTGTTCCCTGTTACTTCCCACTTCTGCCCTCTCCCCTACCTCATTTCCGGCCTGGCTGCTGCTGCTCCCCTCCTGTCCATCAATTGAAAGAACGCGCCCAACATGTAAAATCGCAAGACTCCCGAAGCACCACCCTTCAGGGGAGTTTCCTTGAAGAGAAAAAGCCCCTGGAACAGCGAGCCAATACAAGATTTGGGAACCCTCCAGACACCATACAGTCAGCTATGGCTCCAACTGCTAAAGATTGCCTTCCTCCTCCAGTTGTAATGTCACCATCTTTTAAAAAGCGAATTTACATACAAACAGCTCTAAACAGCACTAGACACAGCAAGTCCACGGGAAGTCCCACGAGCTCGGAAACACACACCCCCGTTTCTGTGAGAGTTCGCAGCGAGTGTGTGTGGTACCTCCTTTCTGGAGTGGCTAGGCAGCAGTACCGCCATGGAACATTCCCTTAGGTTCCCTGCTGCTTCTAGAAACAAAGAGCTCCGTAGTTAAAGGCTTCGGTTCTGGGCACGGGGCTCTCCGGCCGCTCTGGGATTGATGATCACCCACAGCAAAGGGAGAGAACAGGAGAAAGAGAGAGAAGGAGATTGGCAATCAGGGCTCGCAGTCGCAGCGCCCAGTCCTGCTCCGCCGGGGCTCGGAGCCGCAGCCGCAGGAAAAAATGGATCCGCGGCTGGCGGTGCTCGCCCCGCTTTGGGCCGGAGGTGGCGGGTTGCAGGCAGAGCTGGAGCGCAGGCCCCGGGAGCTGAGCACAGCCCGGCCCGGGGGTCCCGCAGTGCGCGGCCGAGGAGGGTCCCGGGGGATCCCGGGAGGGGATCCAGGGGAATTCCCGGGAATTGCCCCGTGCCCTCCCCCGCAAGCTCCCCGCAGCCGGCAGCAATGCCAGGATCTGCCCGGCGACCGGTGACGCCTCTGCACACTCGGGCTGCCATTGGCTGGCAGGAAAGAACAGCGCCAATGGCGGGGCCGGAGGCTGCTCAGGGGGCGGGGCCGGGGCTGGGGGCGGGGCCGTAGCCGAGCAGCGCCATGGCTCCAGCGCTGGGGCTGGGGCGCTCCTGGGGGTCCCGGGGGGCGGCCAGAACTGAGGGGGACCCCCGGCCCCGGGACTCTTTGAGCGCCCTTTCTGGACCACGGAGGGGCCCCTACACCCCCATTCCCGGGCGCCTTGATCCCCCCGAACCCCCATTCCCGGCCATGCGTTTCACCCTGCACTCCCTTATCCGGCACCAGTAACCCCGGCACCCCTTTCCCGGCCATCCCGCCTCTCCTGGCCCGCAGAGTCCCCTTCTCCTTAACCCAGAGACCCCCTGCACCCCTATTCCTGCCTTTCCCAGCACCCAGCCCCTCCTTCCCTCCACACTGGGGACACCCTTGACCCCTATTCCCGGCCATCCCGGCTTTCCCCACCCTGTGCTGCAGGTGGGGACACCGGGGACCCTTGGAGCTCCCTTTGCTGCATCCAGGGAACCCCTGCTGCAGGAGGTTTCCACCTGTGCCCTCCTGTCCCACGGCAGCGTCCGCGGATCCCATGGGCTCGCCAAGGATGGCCGGGAATTCCTCTCCTTCCAGCTGCGATCCGGGATATTTGTGGTGGCCAAGGTCACCAAGAGGTGCTGGGAAACTGAGGAGATCGAGGCTGAGGAATTCACAGATAACCTGGGGCACACCTGCCAGGAATGTCTCTGGAAATATGGCAGGGATGAAACCAGAAGGGGAAGAATCCCATGGAAGTTCCCTCTTGGAGTGCTCTGCCTGGGGTGTTCTGTGCAGTGCGGCAGACAGTGAGAAACACTCCTAGGCTGTCACTCATCACAGTTCTCAGGGTTTTGGGTGAGATGCTGGCAGCAGATCCAGCTCTGAGGGGAGTTCAGGGGGGTCCCCTGGGATTTGCAGAGAACCCCCCGGTCCCCCCAGGATCTCCCTGAACACGCTGGTGCTGCCTGAGCCCAGTGAGAAGGTTCATACCCAGCACGGGGTCCCCAGCTCTGTCACCGGCATCGCCCAGGTACCCCCAAAACCTCCCGGGAACCCCAAAACCCCCGGGGCTCCACTGCCGGAATCAACGGGAATGGTGTTGCACTTTTAAGTGGAGTTTCAGTGGGTCCTCCAATTGACGGCTCTTTAAAGCGGCAATGGTAGAGACAATCCCTAAAATCCACAATGGGGGACAAAACATCCCCTACAGGGGGTTGTAGCGGGGACTCCCCTACAAATATCGCTTTAAGCCGTCATGATTCCCCCTTAAAAGGGGCCTTTGGGGCTGCGGCTCCACAACACCCTAAAATGGAGAGGAAAAAGCACCCTTGTAGTGGTGGGATCCCCCCCCAAAAAAATTAAAAAGCGAAAAACTACTCTTCAAGTGGACCTGAAGAGTTTTAAACACCCTCAAAGAGGGTGGGTCCTACTTCCCGCTGTCCCCCCTCTCCCACCTCTTTCCCATTTTTCCCTTCAAAGGTCTGCTGCCCACCAGCTGGGTTTGGGGGTCACTGGGCCTTTTCCCTTCATGTCCTGGCCCGGCCACATGGCCAGAGGGTCGGAGGAACGGGAGGGGGAGGAGGAAGAGGAGAGACAGAGGAGGAGGAAGGATAAGGAGGATCGAGAGGAGGCACCACGTGCGTTCCCTGCTCTCTGTATCCGCAGCTCCTTCGCCCCCAGACCATCGCCCCCCTCATCCCACAGGTGCTGGGGAGGGGGAGCTCGCCCCAAATATCCTGGGTGTTTTTCTTGAAGGGGGGAGGGGTATTTGGAACTGACACTAAATATATTTGGGGCTCCCTGTTTCATTCTTTCTGCTGGTGCGGGCGGCGCGATGTTTGGAGCTTGCAGCGCTCCAGAGCTGAGCCACAGATGCCCCTCGGGGGGACATCGGGGGGGTCCCCGGGAGGTGTTTTTGGGGGTCCCGGTGGCGGTGGCGGCAGAGCAATGGCCGAGCACCGCAGCTGCTCTCGCAGGTGTCCCCTGGGCTCTGCGCCGCTGCGGGGACAGAGCCCGGGCCGGGGCTGGGTCCCTGCTGCCAGCAGGGCGCTGCCCAGGCTCCAAACGCTCCTGGAGCTCTGGCAGCCTCGGGGCCGAGCCCATCCCTGGGGATCCTGGGCAGTGCCCTGCACCCTCTGCGGGGAGAACCTTGCCCGAAAATCCAACCTAAATCCCTCCTGGCACAGCTCCAGCCACTTCTTGGGTACTGTCCCTGTGCCAGGGTACAGACCCTGGGGCTGTTCCTACATTATTAATAAAATGTTATCATTTGTGAATTATTCAATTATTATTCTTACTCTTACTCTCCTTGTTCTTTCTACTTTTTTTCTTCTTGTTTCTAATATGTATTTAAAGTATCTAATATTATTCTATACCTATTTTTTTTCATGTTCTTCAGGCAGCAGGATCAGCCCAGCCCCAGAGCTGCGCTGCTGCTGCAGTGCTGTGTGCGCTGCTCTGGCTCTTTGGCTGCACAGCCCCTGCAGCTGCTGCCACAGGGATGTGTCAGGAACAGCACAGAGCTGCTGCTGCCTCAGCTGGGGCTGCACCGGGGAAACCCCTCCCGGCCTGCACAGGGTGCTCAGGGCAGGCAGGGCTGCTGAGAACACACCTGGCCTGGCTCCAGGGAATCAGCCCTCAGGGGATTTTGGAAGGAATTTTCCCTGGCAGGATGGGCAGGGCCTGGCACAGAGTGCCCAGGGAATTCACATGGCCGGGAAATTATTATGTATCAATATTACAATTTATTGTATATTCATGTATTTGTATCATATACTGTAATATTAATACACAATATGTAATAAAAACAAATTTCCTAGGTTTTTTTTGTTCATTCAATTTTATTTTCATTTCTGTATTCTTAAATTATACTTCTTTTTATAATTCTTTCTTTTCCACCTACTCTTCTTAGCTATTCTAACTACTTGTTACATGCTATTGTATCTATTCTTCTCTGCTTCTTCTATGTGTTCCTTAATTCTTATTCCTATTCCTATTCCTATTCCTAATCATCTATGAATTCCTATATTCTTATGACTATTATTCTTATTTTAAATCCATACGACCATTCTTTCTATATGCATTTTTAAATTATTCTTGGTCTTCGCCATAATCTTAGTGTTCATCATCTTCATCTTTATCTGCTTTGTCATTATCCTGTTCTTCACTTTTGTCTTCTTCTTCATTCCCTTCACCTTCATCTGCTTTATCGTCATTGCTGTCTTCATATTCTTCATCATCTTCATCTTCCTTTTCTTCTCCATCCCCCTGCACTGCCCCAAGCAGCTGCTGCTGCCACACCAGAGGAGCGGGACCGGTGGGAGCGGGGCTGTCCCGTTCCAGCCCCAGCCTGGGGGAGCCGAGCCGGGCAGGGAAAGCACAGCCAGAGACTCCATGCGAGCTGCTTGGTGTGCCTGCACAGGAGGGCAGAGCCACAGGGCCACCAGGGCTGAGCCTCCTGCTGCACGGAGCTGCTCCTCATCTCCCTCAGTCCTCGGGCCGTGGCCTCAGGCAGGGACAGTGGAACAGCCCCCGCAGCGCCCGCAGCGCCCGCCTGGAGCGGGAGGGACGTTTCCTGGGGGCACACGGCTGCCCATGGAGGGCCTGGGCTGGAGAAGCAGCGTGTCCCACGGGGGCTTGGCCCTGCAGGGAGGCAGACGAGGCACAGAGCGGCCCTGGGCTGCACGGCTCCGCTTGCTGCTCCTCAGCCCAGGCTTCTCAAGGGACAGGCACTGGGAGCCCCTCTGACACAAAATCTCTCCATTGGCCCTTGCTGTTCTCTGTCCCATCCTCTGTATCTCCATCTGATATTCTCTCTCCAGTTGCTATTTCCATATTCCCTGTTCTGAGAGTCCATCTGAGCCTCTCGTCTGTTTCTGCCCAACGACCCTCGCCTGAGGCCTGTGCTGGCCAGGGATGGGAGGAACGCCAAGGGACTGTTCCACAGGTGATGCCTACCAGGACTGGTTTCTCATGACAACTAGTCACGGGGCGCTGACTCAACAAAGCTCCCACAGATGGAAGAACAATGGACTGCTCAGTATGGGCTGCCCTGTGTGTGTTCATAACAACAAAGATGGTTTGGTGTGCCTTGAAGCGTCCTGTTTCCACCTGTTCCTCAGGGTAATTATCTACACATACAATAGTCCATAAATCTTCCCACCTTTTGGCCAGAAGCCACTCGCTTTGGGAAAGGACTATAAAAGTGACTTTCTCAGAGGAGACCCCTGAGATCTCCCCAGATGGCAACAGACATCTATTGGCTGCTCCACGAGGATTCGTCTGCCCGTCTTGGTAGCTATAATCCCGACCCCCCTTTCTCTCTCTCTCTCTTTCTCTCTTTCTGTCCCACTATCACATTTTGGTTGGTACTAAATAAAGTGCATTTCTGCGAAAGTAAACTGGTTTTGTCCCCTGCTGTGTCTTTTGTGCTCTGAGATCCATAAAAGAACCAGTCACAACTCCCGCTTGGGTTGGGCGGATTGTGACAGTAACACAGAAGCTTCTCTGAGTCACTCAGTACTTCAAAGTGCTTCTAATGAATATACATTCTCATGTAAAAGATTTTATTTTATTCAATTTCTCTTTAGAGCAGAGGTGATTGCAGCGTTCTGTGATTGATATTGATTCATGGTCTCTCGCAGGAGGCCTGGCCTGCTCAGAGAAGCTGTGCCTTGAGGTGTGACCCAATGTGGACAACCTTGCTGCACATTCCCCAGCCCCATCCTGTCTCTCCTCACTCACCTGAGACCTGCTGTGCTTGGAGAATTGGCTGTACACAGCAAAGAGTATAAAACAGTTTAGTTTGCTACAAGACAAAGTTTCCCCATTGTAAACAGACACCCTCCTCAAGTGTGTGCCAAGCCCAAGGCACCACCAAGAGCCCTGCAGAGCTGCCCTGGGCCAGCTGGGAGGGTGGATCATCATCCCAACCTGCCCTGGGCCATTGCAAGGGACTGTGGCCACGGACACTGCACTGGCCCCACTGCAGGGTTTGGGTGCCACGGCAATGCTCATTAGCCCAAGTTTCCTTGGACAGCACCCCAAGGCCCCGTTTCTGCAGTCAGGCTCCAGGGCCACTTGCATGCAGAGCTGTTGTGTCCTCGGCTGCCCCGGCACCCTCAGGACAAAGCAGTGCCGAGGCTGTTCCAGGGACAATGGCACTGACGCTCCTGGATGCGCTCAGGGGCCACGGCAGCAGCCACACAGACCCTTCCTCAGTTTGGTGCCAGGCAGCCAAGGCCTGGAGCCATTGTGATGGCTGCTTGCCATGGAAACCTGCCCTGGGCCCCTTGCCCAGGGCTGGAGTCACTGCCCAGAGCCAGAGGGGATCCCTGGCTGGGGGCTTGTGCCGTGGCACCTGCCCTGTGCCGCGCCGGCTGCTCAGGCACAGCGGGACCAGCAGCACAGCCCAGGGCCAAAGGCCAGCTGAGCCAGACAGAAAGGGCAGCTGGGCACTGTTTCCATGGCAGCCATTCCTGGCACAGCACACCTGGGTCACCTGTGGTGGCACTTGGCATGGAAAGCCCTTGAGGGGCTGATGCCACGGCCGCTGGCACTGAGACACTGCTGGGCTCGGGTGCTGAGCACAGGGCTGAGCACACAGAGATGGTTTTGTTCTTGCTGAGCCTGCACAGAGCCAAGGCCTTTCCTGCCACTCGTCCAGCCACACTGGGGAGGGGCTGGGGATGCAGGGGAGGTTGGGATGGGACACAGCCAGGACAGGTGACCCCAACTGACCCCAGGATATCCCAGACCATGGCACAGCGTGCTCAGTGTATAAAGTGGGGAAAGGAGGCAGGAACTGAGGGGACATTTGGAGTGATGGTGTTGTCTTCCAAGGTAACAAGCAGGATGAGACTCATTTTCACCAGTGGACAGGGTCAGCACCAAAGACACAGACACCAACTGAAGAAATTGTGTAATTTATATAACACAAAACTGCAAAGAATCACAAAAGGAGAAGCTCAGCAATGCACCCAGTCATCACTACCAGATTGGCCACAGTGATTTACAAAGATCCATCCCCAGTTATCCCCAGACTTTGCCATCCCCCAGGTGCACACATCAGCTGGGGGAAGCTGTCACAGCCAAGGGCTGCAGAGCCACTCCCGGACACTGGGAATTCCTGCAGGTGCCTCCAGCCACAGCTGAGGCTCCCAACCCTGCTGGGAGAGGGCCCAGCTCTGACAGTGCTGAATAAAGAATCTGACATCAATTCTAGTGCAGGAACATTGGTTTAACTCTCCTGTTGGGTTTCTCCCAAAGTCTGGCCAGGGCTCAAGGAGGAACTAAGGGAGTTGACTTTGACCAAATACCCCCAAACAAAGACAGATGGGATCTTGTTTGCTTTACAAATGAATGTTTCACCAATTCAGAGATACACAGATCATATTGCTAAAAATGCCTCATTAATGAGCAGGTAACAATATAACGTTTGGTTGGAAGGTTCATCCAGAGGTCAGCTTTGGCTCAGGGCCTTGTTCAGGCCTTGGTACTTCAATCAGTGCCTTGACCAAGGCATGAACTACAACCTTCATAACAATTCTTTTAATACTTGAGTCTTAGATTTAGGTGTGAGCCATAAAGGCATCGCCTCTTGTTCTTCAATTAAGTGCTGTTCAAGTTCATTACTCAGAGCTGTAAGTCACATTCCTTCTAAAACATGCCTAATTAGTTGTATTCTCTGTTATTTATCAAATCCCCACTTTTTCTTGAGACTGTGCCTGTTTTGAAACAAGTCTCAATACTCAATTTTCCAGCACAAAGTGTCATAACAACTCTTACACAGAATCATAACACACCAAGTGCTCACACTGCAATGATTGCAGTGACTGACACAAATGCATTTCACAGTAGCCTCCAGTTTGGCAGCCATGGAGCCAATCTCACCAAGAAGAATTTTATTCTTTCTGCCACTCTTCTACTGCTCTTTCCATCCAGGTGATTCCTGACTGCTGGACTTCAAACTCATCACTGACAGAAGTGCAGCATTCCTGTTCCAGCCTCCTCCTTGGCCAGCAAGCAGATAATCCAAAACCATGCGGTTCTGTAGAGCCCCATTTGTGTTTGTTGGAGCTCATAGGATGTCCTATTGGATGTTTTCACAGAACCATTTTCTACTTCTTGCAACTCATTAATGTAAACTCCACAGGATGAGGCAGTGCACATGGGGCTCAGGGTGAACCAGAGTCTTTGGCTGTCTGAGACCAAAGGCACTCTTTAGGGGAAAAATGTTCTCTCAGCCCTAACTCTTCATCATGGTTGTTGCTGAAGTACCCTCAAGGGAGGCACCAACATTGCCTGGAAACAGCACCCAAACCATCCTTTAGGAAGCCATTTACAGGCATTGTTTCTGCACATCCAGCAGGTCCCATTCCCAGCACCAAATGTCTGATTTCCCATTTCCCACTGTGAGCTGCTGATGGATCCAGGGCTCCTCCCTGTGCTTCTGTTGTGTCCCCAGTGCCTTTGGGCCAGAGGAGTTTCATTATAGCCCTGCAGCTGGGAGTGCTGGAACACTGGCCCTGACCAGCTCCAGCACCCCGAGTTCTATGGACATTGGAGTGATGGTAAAGCACAGAAATCCTTTCACATTGTGGCCTCTAACAGGATTCAGTTTCTACTGAAGGGAAATTTTAGTGAATCCTATCAAACTGATAACTGTATTCCTTTGTTCCACAGCACACTTTTCTGTGACTGTCCCTGTACTGAATCTGTTATGAGTCAGAGCCCACTGACAGAGGTGTGCCACCCCACAGGGAACCCCACTCCTCCCAACATCAGTTTTGAACATACCCAGCAATTAGCTACACTGAGTATTTTGGCTACTTCACTCTTTAAATTTTCATAATAATTTCATGACTAATCCTTGCTGAAACTCTAGAGGCATTTCTGGTGAACAAGATTCTGGCTGACTCTCAAGGTACAACTTACAGACATAAGCAGTACTTCAGGACAAGGTTACTCATTCTTTTTCCTCAGTCTCATCCAGGTTAGGAGGAATAATTCCATTGTCCATGGAGCTGGTGCCTTTTTAATTCCAGAATAATGTCCCCCAGGTTCTTTGCTGTTCAGCTTTCCTGCACTTTCTGTGGGTGACAAGGCTTGGTGGGTCCTTTCCCCTCCAGCTGGGGAGGGCTGGGTCCCAGCCCCTGAGGGGCCCCAGGCTCCTGGTTGGAATTCCTGTGGAAGTCCCTCAGTGTCACATCAGCTTTCACATGGAGCCCCATGGATCAGGGCATTTCCCAAAGAGATGTTGGGGCAAACAGGGAGATTTGGTCTGGCAGGATCTGTAATACAATATCCCATAACATCCACTTGTTGTCACACAGACACTTAGCTGCAAGGACATATTCCCACTGCTCCTGGCCAGGTTTCAGTGTTCAAACGGTGCTGTCTTTGCCCAGAGCTGTTCCTTCAGCTGGCCTGACAGGGCCATTTGGCTTCTGCACCCACATTTTTTCTCCATTATCAGGGCTCCTGGATCCAAACGCTTTGTCTCCACAAACAGTACTGATTTGAAGTGGGTCTCCTTTTCTCACTACTGTTTTCAAAACTTAAATATTAATAATTGTGCTACTGTGTCATAGGGCTAAATAATCCAATCTTGTTCACTATTGTTTAAATGGATTAATTTGATTTCTCCTTGACAATCTGCATCAGTTACTTTTCCCGTGACATGAACACTTTGCAAGGCCAAGCTCCAGGGAGCAGCTCCCCAACCAAAGTGTCCTGGAGGAATTAGAATTCCTCTTTCTGCATTGAAAACTCTCATTTGCTTCTGATTCATCCTAATGAATTGCACTGCATCCAAGTCCACTTCTGCAGCCTCTGGGGGGCCCTGTCAGGGGCCAGCACACGCAGTACAATTTCCCAGCAAGTCCAAATTGCACTGGCCATGACTGCATTTGCAAACTGGGTGCAGCCATGCACATCCAGGGGCTTTCCATTTCCCTGTGGGTCCATTGTTAAGGGTATGGAGCACATCTGGGAGATGGGTTTTCCATCATGACAGGCTCTCATCTCTTCATTTTTTCAACTGTTTTTTTAACAAACATTCATCTGTTCAACCAATCCTGCCGTTTGTGGATAGTCTGGTATTGCAGGAACCTGGGGCACCAGGGAAGGAACAGCATCATCCCAGGAATGCTGTGAGAGATTCCCCAGAGCGGCCCAACCTGGGGCCCGGGCAAGGGATGGATTCAGGCAGGCAAATACATCCAGGGGCTGCCTGGGCTATGGCAGTGAGGCCCAGCCCTGTTTCATATCTTTCTGCTCTTCATTTGTATTTAGTCTTTGTATTTATCCTCATGACCCTCACAAATTGGATTAGATTTCACTTTCTTACAAGGCAAAACCTTAGTTATTTTATTTCCACTAAACAACCATCTGTATTACCAGCTTAAATGACTTCTCTCTGACTTACTCTGCATCTTGCTCCTTTACAGCAAGATGCATCAAGCACTTCTGTTAAAATACAAATGCCTCCCTGGAAAGAGGACAATCTTGCTATTTTCTGAAGAATCTTAACTTTGATGATGTACCAAATTTTACAAATGCAAGAGGAAAAAAGCCTACAGATCAGTTTTACAATTTCAAAAGCTGATTCCTCAACTCTTGCACACCAGTTTCCTTATTGGCAACGTTCAGCAGTGATACCAAACAAGCACAGAAAACAAATGGGAGAAGAAATGCAGACAGCCAGCAGGGGACCACCTACCAAAATACATTTTAAATGTAGTTCTAAGGTTTCTAGCAGCAAGTTTGAGGTGTAAATGGAGACACACAGAAGTACTACCTGTCAGTAGTTTTGGCATTTCATCTGAGTTTCCTCTTCATTTTTTTACTTCTCTCCTAAATAAGAGAAAAAAACCCAAACAAATGCAACCTTTCAGGCAGGGAATAGATGTGGTTGGTCTTTAAGAAAGTATTTTCTTCTGCCTGTATAATAACCTGTTGGGGAAAATGTGAGCTTTCATCAAAATATCACTGTGCTCTTGCAGTTTTTCTAACTCTGTGAGAAATAACAGTCACCTCTGTACGGGTCCTGCCGCTCACCCTGTGCCAGTGTCATTGGCCACTTATCACTGCAGGGATCACTGGGAATAAGGATGGTGGAAAATGTGGAGGGAGCTGAATAAATAAATACTTGCCATTTCTCTAGCAAAAAAAACCCCAAAGCACTCCAAACAAAGCCATAAAAATAGTTGGCCTCTGAATTAGGAGGATTTAAAGTAACTATTTTATTCTGCTTTTGGTTCAACATTCATCAATCTGAATTTGAATATGCATTACGTAATTAAAGGTAGATGAATGTTTATTTACTTGTGCTTACTGAAACCAGTGTTTTGCTTTAAACCTGCTTGGTATTGCCTTCATTCAGTCTTATTAGGTTATTAAATACATGGGGAAATATATTCTTTGTTTCATTAAGAAAGTATCATTAATTAGGAAAGCATAACTTCATCATAGCCACTGCTGCTACCAACATTACTTGGGTAAGTTCAAAGTACTAACACAAAAACATTATAACAGAAACAATGTTCAACAGAGTCTCAAAAATAAAGATATAGCTCAAAGTTTTTCAGTTTTACAGTTGCTAAGACATCTCCAGAAAGAGGAGTAAACTAAAAATAGCACAGGAAATTTGAAAACCATTTCTCTTTTCTTAACTTTGTTGTGGGCAACTATTAGAAAACTAATAGAGAGAATGAAATGCAGTTTTTCTACCTGAGTTGTGAGTCATCACCTCAGTTTCAATGTGATCCAATGCTCAGTGGAATCCTGGGAAGGATCAAATCATCAATGTTAATTTTAAATTTTATCCATGAAAGTTGGCATTTTTTCCCCATTCCCCTCCCTCCCTAAAATACATCAACACCAGGTGAGAAAGGCTCAAGTTGAAATACAATTATTACAAAATTATACTTGGACATAATAACTTTGTTACAAGTTCCAGCAGAAAGAGAAAGGAGAGCAGATTCAGAGGTTATCAAACTCAATATAAAATCCAGCTTATGCTTTCTCCAAAAGCCTCATTTAATTTATCCAGGATTTTTTTAAAAATTGTACATAACAGCATTTCACATATTATGCTAAATACTATCATTTCTATCTAAAAAATTCATTATTATTATGCTTTTCAGAATTGAATTACAAAGTCTTCTGCACCCATCTTCCCAAAATCTGATTCTAAGAACGTGCAAGTTTAATCCCTTAGGAAACAAAAGAAGCCCCAAGTGTCTCAGGATCAATAGAAACTAAACAACAAAGCCTGACAAAGTAAATTAAATTGTCAATAAAGTCAATATTTTCCACTGTAGAGATAGCTATCACCAGCTTATGAATCTTGCTAGTGCAAGTTTAGTGAAGAAAATCTAAGTCTTTATTGCCAAATCAGTTATGAGTTGCTCTACTCTACTGCCAGTATGATGTGAGTATAAACACCACATTCTTCATAGTATCAGCCACAAAGAACTCAACTTTAAAATTAAGGCTACTTTTGAGTTTGACCAAACAAATGAAAATTCACTATTAAAACACAGTGATGAAACAGACTTAACTTGAAAAACCTTAAATATCACCAATTACAATGAATACTTAACTATATTATTATGCATCATTATTAGATAGTCAGGGACAGCCAACCTGACCTCAAATGTGCTGAGGCACTGGGGCCAGGCAGGGCACATCTTCCCAGGAGCTAATTTACCCATTCTTCTCAAGTCAATTTACCTGCACAGAGCTCCACAGTAGAACTGCTAGGCTGCCAATAAAAAATATCTCTGGCTATGAGCCAAACTCCAATACATAAACCATATTAAAGGAAGAAAGAAACCTGCAGCATTTGATTGACCTTCAATGCCCTGAGAAGATTACAAATTTCCCAAGATTAAGGAGTTCCCAAAATACAAAGCAAAAGGACTGATTTTTATGGATCATATGTTAAATTGCCCTCTAAAATTGGAGTTCTTAGATTGCACATGAAGGAATGGAAAAAAACCCCACCACAATCCTCAAATGCAATTTTAGATCCTTCTTTGAAAATCTGGTTTCAAAAGAGAGGAATGGATACAATCTTCCCCTCACCTGGAGATTTTAATGAATTCAAACTATTTCAAGCCTGTGAAGAAAGCCCTACCACAGTCCCTGTCAAATAACATTTTCTTTCATTTTTTATTCTCATTACTACTTCAGAGCAGTCTAAGTAACAGCAAATAGGGAAATTAAAGTTGCAATTCAAATGCTAAGCTCTGGAGTCCTGCATTGTCTTCAAACAACTGTATGAAACAGAAACTTAATGTTCAACACTTTCCAGTGCATATAAGCCATTTATTTGCATATCCTTTGGCTCCTAAAGCTGGAAATTGCATTTCTGTTAGCAGATGGGCCTGATTCTTGCCTTCCCTGATAGAGATCAGCAATATGGACCCTGACTTTCTGGATGGCTCATGCTTAGTTGTTCAAAAGTCGTGATTTTCCTCTTTGTAGCACTGCCCTTCCTGTAGCCAGCCTAAGGTACTAAGCAGCCACACACCCTCTGAAGTTTGCATTATTGATATCTGCTCCCAATTAGGATGCTTTGCAAAAACAATTAGGATCAAATGTTTCCTGTGTCTGCTGCAAAGAGCAGATCCCTGGGATTTTTACTCCTATTTTTTAAAAAAGAGCATTCTGTTTCTATAGCTGTGTACAAATACAGAGAAACACCTTGAAGCATTAATAAACAGAAGCAACAGAAAATAAAAGCTGTCACATTTCCTGTGGCCATTTGAGGGTGAAATTGTATGTGTGAAAATATTGCAATTATGTAATACAGTGATATGTACACGTTCCAAAGTAAATACATTAAAAGCAGATTATGCAGCATTTATTTGTTATCCATTTTAAATTATTACTGGAAGCCAAAGAAAGATTTATTTGATACCTTCACAGGTTTATCTTCACACTTTACAATGGAGCAACTACTTTGCTTCAAATTTAAGTGGTATTTTTGCCCTGACAGCTTCATCTACCTGGTCACCAAGCTGATACAGAACAGAGTAGCACAGATAGTGTGAGGAACTGATTTTTAATTACATAAATTGACTTATCATCTGGCTTTGGTATTTTTAGACTGTGGGCTAACAGCATATATCCAGGGTTCTGCCATTCTACCTTGTGGTATTTGCAAGCCATTGCTTCCACAGAAATTAGAACAATGCACTTTGATGTCATGTGGCTGCTGGAAGGGCAGCACTGTAGACACTCATTTGTATTTGGTAGGTCAGGATTAGCCACAAGTTTTAATCCTTACTGTTGTAAGAGAAAAAAACTCTCAAATCCTGCTGTAAACGAGGGTGCTTAAGAAACCCAACTCCTCCAAATTTGACTTGCTCCTAACTTTAGAGTATTAACTTTTTTAGAGAATAAAGGATTGTCTCTAGATTATTGTGCACAAAATTATAACTGCAGGCCTGCATATTGATATCTAACATTTGATGGCATGAGGAAACTGATGGTCTTCTTGTCCATGCAGATGATCATCATGATACACTTTCTTGACTACCTCCAAGAGTTAATTTTCTAAAACCTGAATAAACTATTTTATAAAGTCAGTAGCAGGGAGAATGGCTGCCTTCCATACAATTCCAAGTAGTCCAGTTTTAAAGTGATTAGAACTGCACCAGCCTTCAGACCCAAATATGTGTAGCCTCTGGGTAATACACAAGCCCTTATCAAAGGCTCACTCAGAAGGTGCATAAAAAACC
>NW_027635555.1:0-42710 GCF_903797595.1 Erithacus rubecula | reverse complement strand
TAAATCTGCTTTTCAATTTTTTGCCTACTTATAGGTGGCATTTTTGCCTTGATGGCTTGATGCAGTATGGGCCTATTGAGCTAGGAACAACTCTCCCTTATGTTGCTAATTTCAATTTATTTGTGACATCTCTATTTTTTCAGCTTGATCTACTTGCTCCTTATTTTAGTGTTCTTTATTAGCCTGACTTTTGGGGACTTGGCTGTCTACATGATGGACTTTTACAGAGAGTTTGTCTGAGTGGCAATGTTTTTGCACTCCTCAGCAGCCTCAGTTGGTTTTCCTTTATGTTGCTAGCTGGCCTTTTTTCACCTTTCTAGCTAACTGCACAGAGCACTGGTTACTATATATGATTCAGTACAAAGATAGAGGTTTGGCCAGTTCTCTCTGGTCTGGGTGAAGGTTTGTTGCTGTTCAGGGCCACAGCTGGAATTTTTCTTCTTAGGGTGACCAGGTAGAGAGGGCTCACAATGTGGCTGCACTCAAGAATGCATTTTCTAAAAACCTATGGCCCCTAGGAAAGCTTGTGTTTCCTTCTTGCTGCTTGGTGGAGACACTGTGATGATCTCATTGCTCATTTCTGTGGGGATCTAGCTCTGTCCATCCTGCCACTCTCTTCCCAGGAACTGGCTCTTCTCAATGGTGAAACCTCCTTCCAGCAGAATCTGGATGATCCTCTCTCCTTTCTCAAATACTTTTATTGCCCTGTTCCTCCACACAATGATGTTATTGATGTATTGCAGATGTTTTGGAGCTTTACCCTTTTCCAGTGCAGCCTGGATCAGCCTGTGGCAGATGGTGGGGCTGTGTTTCCACCCCTGGGGCAGTCAGTTCCAGGTGTACTCACATGCCCCCAGGTGAAAGCAAACTGAGGCCTGCACTCTGCTGCCAAAGGAATGGAGAAAAATGCATTGGCAATGTCAATGGAGCCACTTTGCTGCTTTGGGCTCCAGCTCCTCCTGGAGATCCAGCGTGTCCGGCACGGCAGCGCTCAGCACTGGAGAATCAACGACTGGGAGAGAGAGGGGGTCTACTGACTGCTGATCAGAATCCAAATTTACTCTCAGCTACATATGCTTATATACCATTTTTAGGAAAGTTGGTAATTTTTTACTACATTGATTGAGTTGAACATGACAGAGACAAGATTACCCATTTTCCAACATAACTATTTGATTCATTCTTTTCTGTCACCAGTCTTGATCCAATTTTCATGGAGCCTTCAAAGCTCTGTTTGCTCTTGCCAAGGCATCTTGGTTATCAAGCTGCTTATGCTAATTAAATCCACAGCACTCTGTCTTATCTCCCACAGTGCAGTGTTTGGTGCCTGTGCCATCCCCAGGGCAGTGTCCCAGGGCAGCTCTCAGTGTCCCCAGCAGGTCACGCTGTCCAGTGCAGCCGCGCCAGCGGTCACTGCGCACTCGGGGCAGGCTGGGCTGGACGGGGCTCGGGGCAGAAACGCCGCCCCCGGGACTGGGGTCTCCCCCTGCCTCTGGGCCCAGCCCCTGGTGGCAGCGCCTTGGGCAGGGCACGGGGCTGCTGCTGGCCCAGGGGGACAGGCCTTGCCCCCTGCCAGTTGCCTGGGCCCCTCTCATGCCTGTCCCACATCCCTGGGGCTCCTGTCCCTGCTGCTCCCCAACACCTTCACTGCCCCCATCAAAGCCCCACTCAACCTCTGCACTGTGACCTCTGGAAAGAAAGAAAGAAAGGATGAGAGAAAGGAAGTGTTGTCAGTTGACCCTGGCTGGATTCCAGACACCCACCAGAGCTGCTCTCTCACTCCCCTCCAGAGATGGATCAGAGACAGAAAACAAAATGAAGGTTTCATGGGTTGAAACAGGGACTGGGACTGATTACTCAGCAAATGCCATCATGGGAAAAACAGGTTCATAATTTGAAATATTAATTTAATTTCTTCCTCTCCAAATCTGAGCAAGACAATAATGAGATGTAAAAGATAGATTTAAAAACACCTTCTGCCCATTTCTCCCTTCTTCCCAGCCCTGCCTCCTGTCCCACTGGGTGCAGGGATACAGGGAATGGGGGTTCTGCTCAGTTCATGTGTTTTTCTCCTGCTGCTCCGGGAGAGGAGTCGTTCCCCTGCTGCACCAAGGGGTCCCTCCCAGTGATGCTTCTCCATGAACTTGTCCAAGGTGAGTTCATCTCACAGACAGCAGTTCTTCACAAACTGCTGCAGCGTGGGTCACACTTGCATGGGCTCACAATTCCTTCCAGGACCCTGCTCCAGCCTGGGCTCCTCTCTGCACGGGTTTGCAGGTCCCTGCCAGGTCCCTGCTCCAGCACAGGTTTCTCATGGGGTCCCAGCCTCCTCTCAGGCATCCCCCTGCTCCGGCACGGGCTCCTCCAGGCGCTGCAGGTGCATCTCTGCTCTCCGTGCCCTCCATGGACTGCAGGGGCCCGGCTGCCTCAGCACAGACTGCACCATGGAATGTCAGGGCAATCAGCTCCAGCCCCTGGAGCAGCTCCTGCCCCTCCTCCTGCCCTGCCCTGCCTGTGTGCACACTTATGCCTCTCTCATGTTTTCACCCTGCCTTTCCCTGGCCACAGTTACAGCTACACAATAATCGATTTTCTTTTTCTTCATTCTTTTATCCCAAAGGTGTTTCCACCATTTCTAAGTGGCCCAGCCTTGGCCAGAGGCAGGTCCATCCTGGAGCTGGCTGGTGCTGACTCTGCAGGACATGGAGGAGCAGCTGCTTCCAGCAGCCTCTCACAGAAGGGACTCATGGAGCCTGGCTATGCAAACCTAGTATACGTGTGGAAGGGTTTTTATTAACATTATTATTTCTTTAATTATTTTTATTTATATTTAATTAAAACCTTTCTGTTTCTACAGGTGGGCCGTAGAAAGTCTTCTGCAAGAATGAATGTCAAGCTGATGTATGGGTCTATACAGTTTGGATTAAACCCCCCAAGTATTTACAAGTACTGTGAATTTGTTAGGGGTTTTTTTGGGAGGGCACTGCTCTTATATGTATTTTTTTTTAGTCTCCCATCTCAACTGGCCAATTTAGCATTGGTTGGACTATGAGAAAGAGAAAAGAATAACCAAAAAGGACTAATGATGTGTTGTGTTGACACTGCTTTCTCCAGGTGGACACGTGGGACAGCGATACTTATGGGTTAGATCTGCGGTTCAGTATCCGTGAGACCGTGTGCACCAAAGCTTCAGGGAGAGACCCCTTCACCTGTGACTGCAGAACTGGGCCTTTGGTGGTGAGTGCCCTGCTAGGAATGGGAAGCCTCCCCTCCCTCTGTGCAGCATCTTCTCAGGATGCTGCTGGTGCTGGGAAATGAGGAATGTCTGGCTGCTTTTTGACACAACCTGCAGCGTGGAGTGGGTGTCGGGTGGGAAGGGTCAGTGGTGGGAAACTGTTCTGTTTGCTCAATAGGGAGGGCAGCTGAAAAGAGGATTTGTGTCTGGAAGCAGTGTGTAGTGAAGGTATGTGTGTTTTTGGGGGCCAAGTCCTAGAAGGAATGGCTTGTTCTCTAAGGTAAGAGGGTAGAAGAGCTGGCATTTCACTTGCTTTTACCTATCTGGACACTGCATAAAGGGTTATCTTCCCATGCTGTGCAGATACCCCCCTCTGTGCTGACAGTGCTGATCTCTTTCTGATTTTTCACTCTCAGCCTGAAGTAAAAAGGCTCTTGATACAGCTCTTGCTCCCCTCTGAGTCCTAATTTACCAGTTTTGGTGGAAATACTTTTGGTGGAAATATTTTGAGTCTGGACTTCTCTGTTACTTGTGCCAAATCACCTCTCTGCTCAGGCGTGTATGTGGGTGGCACCACACAGAATTGTTGGTTATTGCTTTGCAATTTTCCTTTAAAAACACAGCTGTTGGCTGCTACAGTGTTATCCTTGTATCCTAAACTGACACCATCCCCCTCTTGTTCTTGGGGCAGTATGTCGATGTGAGGATGCGTTTTCCAAACTTGAATGCAAGTTTTGCTGCAGTTTTTTGTCAGATTGCAGAGATAATACCTTTAAGGGTAGTTTAACTTCCAGAGCTGGAGTTGCCATTGGCATAGCCCTGCCCTGTCCTTCTCATTGTGCTGAGCAGTGAAAAGGATGTGGAGGTTTTCTCCTGCCCTGAGCAGGCTTAGAGGTTTGTACAACAAACACGTAGTTATGGAGCAGTAGTGTGTGTGTAGTCGTGTGTAATCGTTCTTGGGTTTCTTTCTCTTGGATTTGTTTTTTAAACCCTTCTGCAGGGTCCCACCATCAATGAGACTCACGTGAGAGGATTTGTATAGGATGTTTGGTCTGTGAGATTGGCCCTGTCCAAAGGTAAGAAAGCCTTTCAAAAGCTGAAAGAGGAATTGAAAAGAGCACCTGCTCTGGCCCTGCCAGATGTCTCGGAACCGTTTTAGCTTTTCTATTTTGAGAGGCAAGGGTTGGCTTTTAGGAGCACTGGCTCAAACAATTGCCCTTACAAGATAGGAGCAGCACACTTTTCAAAACAACTGGGTGAGGTCAGTAGGGGATGGTCTGACTGTCTGTGAGCAGTTGCTGCTCTTGTTTCAAACGCCCAGGAAGCCTGGAAATTCACTCTAGGTCAACAAATAACTGTGTTTGTCTCACATTCAGTGGCAGCAATTCTTGAGCAAAAGGGTGGGCATTGGCTTTCACTCTCAGCATTCCTTAAATATCTTGCAGTTTTGGTGCAGCAACATGGAATTACAAAACGAAACTCTTCTCCAGTAAATCCAACAGCCATTCCTGGCTACTTATCAGAGAGAGAAGGAACATTTGTATCATAAAAATCAAAACCATTAAGTCCATTTTATACCAGCAACCCAGATCTTAAAGAAACCTCAATTTCAGGAGCAGAATCTCAGTACCCAGATGGGAGTAGCTTTGTAAGATGAACCAAAATCAGGATGTACGATTAGCACTGAGCAATAGGGGATAGAAGCCCTACCTCTACGAGTCAGCTCAGAAGGCAGAGAAAATCACTTTAACCTGTGCCCTCTGACCAGCCTGAGGAAAAAGCATCAAGTGATGAACAGTTTCCAAGTATGCCTTCAGAGTAATACATGCCCATGAATGCATTCAGAAAGAAAAGGGACTATTGACAGCTCAAGGAAAGCAGATAAAGTATTGTGAGGAAATCTTAAAATTGCTGGAGGCAAGAGGTTGCAATTATGCAAACCAAAGGACATCAGAAAGGAGAAATAGACCCCAAAAGACGTAAAAAGTTGGCTGACCAGGCTGCAAAAGAGTAGCAGAACAAAGCCATGCTGAGAGTCAGGCAGTAATTCCCAAAGGTAAGGAACAATATGACAATGATATATATTGTGTACTCAGAAAGATGTAGAACTAGCAAAGAATTTGTGAGCAGAACAGAACCATAATGTTTTTGGAACACCTCAGGGAGAGATAGTTATGCCTGAAAGAGCATTATGAAAATTAATTGAAGATTACATAATCGTATGCACTGGGAAGGCGATGCCTTACATAATTATTTGATAAGGACAACAGTAAGATGCAAGCTGTACTCTAGTGTAAAGCAGGTAACCCAAGGCTGTGAAACAATGTCTCAGAACCAATCCACAGACTAGGACTAGCATTGAGCTTGGCACAATAGACAAGGGACAATATCCTAGACTACACTGGCAAAATCACTTTTCTGAATTGCCAAGAAAAGGGTGGTATAAATACCTTTCAGTATTAACTGATAGCTTCTCAGTGTGACCTGAGGCATTCCCAACTCAAACAAATAAAGACAAAGAAGACATCAACATTTTGTTAAACAACATAATGCCCCGATTCTGAGTGCTCTTAGACATCTCCTCCCATAGAGTACCACATTTCCTAGCAAATATTGCACAGCAATTCTGCAACAGTCTCTAAATCAACTGGCACCTACACATGCTGTAGTATTCCAGGTCAAGCAACCATCACCAAAGAAAAATTATACCCCAACCCTAAACCTTGGGAGGCATTTGTTTAAGTTGTGGTGATCCCCCCCAAAAAAGGTTCCAAAGAGTTATTAGATTGACTATCTTAATGCCTCATGCATATTCCTAACCCTCATTTCCCAGCTAATTATCACCACTCCCAGTTCCTAGAATGTTCTCCCTTTCTTGTACACCCACTGGCCCTCAGTTGGTGCAGTGTTCCACCCAGCCTACCCCATTGGACCCTACCTTCCCTTACTACACCTCTGCACCACTTTCCCCTATACCCATGGGACCCTAACCTCAACTCCACCCCCTCTCTTGCCCCATAGTTACACCCTGAGCCTCCCTCTATCTCTGTTTTTGACCACTGGCTCCTGAAGAGACCTTGTTCCCTTGGTCACGTGTGTTCGGATTTTTGGGCCTTGTCCTGTATTTATTTTCATTATTATTAAAGTGTTTTAGGTTGCTGAATCATGGTCGCTGTACCGCTCTTCTTTAATTTTTGCCACTTTTGCCCTGATATCTGCAAACCCTAAAAAGTATTGCCAAGGACCACCCTCACCCCTGATAATTCTGTATTGGTTCCAGGCCAGCAGGAGAGTGGAAAAGATGAATTTTCCAATACAACAACAGACAGTCAAAACTGGACAAGAGGCCAACACACCTTGGCCCCTGGCCCTACCTTTGGCTTTATTACGGATTTGAGTATGGCCAAGAACAGAAGAAAAGCTGAATGCCTTTGAAATACTACATAGAATACCAGATAAGCGTAACTATGAAGGGGAAGATACTGTACAAGTTGGGGAGGGGTATCTCCAGGACTGTGTTGTCCAACTAACACAACAGCTGCAGCAAGGTAATCAAGAGATTTCGAGCACATGAGCAAGAGGGTGCTCCTCTCCACAAATCCAGCCTGGAGACCAGATATACGTAAAATCCCCAAGGGAAACTGCCTTTTGCCAAAATGGAAAGAACTCTATTAGTACTTTTATTCACTTATACAGCCTTTAAAGCTTAAAGCGTTAACCTCTTGGATACCTAATTTCAGAATCAAAAAACTTCGGCAAAAGGCAAGTAGAGTCCAAAAGTAGACCTCAGAAAGAGCAGGAGAAACCAACATGTGTTTCATACGGTCATCGTCTTCCTGATATTTCTAATTGGAATGCAAGCCACAGTAGATGACTGTCACTACCATCAAGATCTCCTTGGCTTGCAAGATCCTGGTGGAGGGAACACTCAAAAATATCCAGGACCTAATGGGCTGAAAGGGGCTGAAAATGTAAAACCACTTTATGCCATTTTAAGGATTAGTAACGAGCAGTTGAAGATTGAGGAAAACCTGACTCCATGCCTGCCTTTGTTGTCCCACCTGACAGTAACATCCCTATGGCTTGTAAATTTGAAACTCACAAACCTCTTGTAAGAGATTACTACAGTGACCATGCACATCTGTGACCTTTCTAAAGAGCAATGTGTGCATTCATTTTCGTGTGATTCCTATCAGGATTTTTGCACTATGCAAATTAAAACGGGACACTATAACCTAGTGTAAGATAGTCCCCTTCTTCTGTGACACATAGGAGAGAAGACCATCAGCACGTAGATATAGTAACTGGGCCCACCAGGAATCCCACCCAACAAATCTTGTTTCCAACAGCCAAATCTTGTGCAAGTCCAAAATAAATTGTACTGGTCGTGCACTTAGAACATGGAACAGATCTCATGGAGGATGTGATTTTTGAGAATTGAATTTCACTCTTGGGATATTCCAGGCCATCAGAAATATTAACCAATCAAGTTGGGGGGGGGGTAGCCAGGAACATATCGTGCCCAATTCTATGACCATGTGTCAGTGACCCAGATATGCATGGAATCCTGAGGGCACAACTACGTCCTTTTATGGCCTGAATTAATAATCAGCCAAGGAAGCCTCTCCCTGACATCCCATACCTGGGCCCCAGGTTGACATATGGGGCCCTCTGTTCCCCTCAGAAGGGACTCACCTACTACCACTACCCTTCTCTTCTTTTTGGGGTCAGAGCTGGTGATCTGTCTAACAGGTGCACTGTAATTGGGCCCACTGGGCAGGTCATTTTCTTCTACTCCATCTGGCAGGCTCTCTAAATCCAGGGCTTCATACCTATGCTGGAGGGGCACCTGGCAAGGTGATGGGGGCCAGGAGGAATGTTTATTATGATCTCCCAGAGTAGGGACCCATTTCCACTCCCCTTCACCCACCAGCTGTCCTCCCATTGCCTGACGGGGGGGAACGGGAGTCCTCTGACTCCTGGTGGGCCTCCCTCAAGGATGCAAGGGCAGAACTCCACCAATCTATTTCTCTTTCACTTCCCCTATTACTCCTCAGTCTTTCAGCTTGCTCCCCAAGCTCAGCCACCATTAAAAGGAGATAATCCAGCTGTTCACACTGCAGGCAGGCTTCTTCTGCAACATCCTCTGGAACTGCAGATAAGCTCAAACACTCCACACAGGAAGGGGTCTGGACAGATGCATCCTTTTTGGAGGCTTCTACTTGGTCACATACACTTGTACTAACTGCACTTTTCAATCATGTAAAAACCATTATTAACAAAAAACCCAAAGCCCATCAGTTGGAGTTCAGCATGCAAGAAGTTCTCAGAAAGTTGGGCGTGTAAATCAAAGCCTGGAAAAGAACACAGGACTTGAACTGAGGTGCTGGGAAAAGATTCCAAGTTTAGATGCTAGAAGTCAGAATGTAGATTTAAAGCTTAAAGCAGAGACATGTCAAGTATGTGGTAAATAGTTGAGAAATGTTAGGAGTTGTTAGAAGAGTTAAAGGGATTGTTGTTACCTTATCGTTTTATCCACTTGTTGGTTCGCTAGTTCTCTGGTCAGGTTGCTGTGTTGTTTTCCCCAGTTGAATGTACAGTCCCTATATACTTCAAATCCCAGTTTATTGTATTCCCCTATCCCAGTTCTCCGTTTCCGCCCTCTCCACTTCCCATTTCCGCCCTTTCCCCTTACCATTTCCGCCCTTTCCCTTACCTCATTTCTGGCCTGCTGCTGCCTGCCTATCAAGTTAGCAACACCCTATATGTAAATCCCCAGAAGTTTCCTCAGTACCACCATTACCGGAAGTTGTTGCAAAAGAAAAGATTCACAAAAGTAGTCAACCAACACTGAATCCAAGTACACGGATCACCTCAACTAGTGAGCTGAGTCATCTGCAATGTGCCCTTTGTAACTACTTAATTACCGCAATCTAAAGAGCAGTTGAGGAGATTGACACCCCCAGAGCAATGAGCCACAAGTGAGTTCTGGACGTGCCTGTGAGGTTGGAACTCCCATTCCTGCCCTCGGACAGGACTGCACGGGATCCTCCTTTCCACGTTGGACAAACAGCAGCAGCAGGGGTTGAGCCTCCCTACGACCCCCATTAATAAAAAGAGCTGCTATTTAATAAAGGCTTCGGCCCGCGCTTATTTATTTCACTTTTTATGGTAGAGAAGCAATGGTTTTGACATATTTTGAAAGACTGATTTCATGTGCTTTACAGGATCCTGTGAATGACAAGGGACAATTGGGCAACTGAAACCAGAGAGAAAACTCTGCTTCAGTGGCCTCACACCAAGACTCACATGGTTCTATTCTGTGCAGAACTTGGAATAAAACTGAGGCAGAGGGAAAGCTACAGAACAGAGATGCACACTTGGCTTTGCCTTTATTAGTTAAAGCTAAAATTTCTACAGTGCTTTCTCAGCTCTTGCAGAAATGCTCTTTATAACCTTTAAACATGGACCAGGTTACAAGGAATTATGCAGTAGCTGTAGAGATGCTTTAGGAGACTTTGCAGCAACAACTGAAACTTTGCCCTCCTCTATGCAGAAAAGATTCAATATAGTCTGGGGAATTATATCCAAGGACAGAAATAGAGTGAGAAAATCTTTCTTAATCATTTTCCAAAATAAATTTAGACTGTGAAAGACTGGGAAGAATATTAATCTGTTTGATTCATACACACTCCTTTTTAAGACAATTATGCAGCAGAAGCATTTAGCATAAAAATACAAGCTTTGACATGTGAGTGTTAAGTGCAGTACAGGGAAATAAAACTGATAGAAGGAGACTGAAGGAGGCTAATTAGAAATGTGTGGAAGAGCATAACCATTTGACAACACAAAACATTATGGACCATGTATTGTTTTTATCACCAAGAATTCCCCAAATAAAAGGCATGGAGAAAACCATAATTCAGAAGTGGGAAAACAGAGGGACTGTAAAAGTGAAATGGAGTTCTGACAAATGATACTGTATAGAATATGGATTCAAAAACCAACAAAACAAAACACCCCAGCAGCAGCAAACTAGAATACTGTATATTCCAGCTGAACCACAGGTGTTTCTGCATATTCATCTTGCAAACTGGCACACTTACTTGCCAAGGCTGCTGAACTACTTCTTTTACATCTCAAACCATAAAACCCCCCAGTCTTTCACAGGAATCACTTAATCAAATGAAGACAGACCAAAAAACATTATTTTCATGGTTCACAATAGTATCAAGTTACATGCCTAAGAGACACCGTTTTAAATCATAAATAATGAGCTAACAAGTGTATAAAAGTGGTACTTGAAGAAATGATAAAAAGACAGGAAACTAATAAAAATGCAGATAGTCCAGAACATACCTAATTTCCCCAATTATAGAATAGAATAAGCTTGTATTATTAAAGCAAACATGATTTCTATCAAAAACTATGTTTCCCAGAATTGAATACCACTTGTGGTGGCTGCTTGTGAACTCTGTATATGTTTAAGGAGTTCAGTTGGCATTAGCCTGTTATTCTAAATACAAGCAGGGAAGAACTATAGTTCCTAATGATATGCAGTTCTGTAATTTAATTAGAAACCTTTCGTCTTTCAGTATTTAAAATAAAAGATAGGAAAAAAACTCTGTTTTGACACCAACACTTCTTAGTAGCAGCATTTCTCAGCACACAATCTGAAAAGGTCAACCTGCCAGACAACAATACAGAAAGTAAAAATTAAAGTGAGGGCAAGGAAAATCATCTTCAGATGAAACTGCTCTTCTGCAAAAAGAAAGTGATATTAAGATTCAGCCTGTGAACACATTCCTCAGTTATGAGAGAAAACGTAATTCTTAAAATTCTGTTCACGACATTACGGACAGAAAATCAACTACAAATTAGATGTTAGCTTGGTTAGTACTCAGATACCGTAATTATTACCACAATATTAGGATAACAATCAAATAAAAACATTCCAGAAAAACATTTTAATTCATTTACTAGTGTCAGCCATGCTATGCTTTGATTTTATCAATGTATCCTTCTGCAAAAAGGTTAAATTATGTTTTCAACATCATGTAAAATCAGCTCTGACTCACAGCTCACCACAGATTCTAAACAGGAGGCAAAGAACCAGTTTTCCTTTCAGAACTTCTCACATATCTATGACCTTTCTGTGGGCAGCTTCAGAAAATGGGGGCAAAGCCATTCCAAAGAACAGTACCAAGGTAATCACATAGCACTAGGGACATTTTCCTGGCATGAGATTCTTAATAGATTAAGAGCAATAACACAGAAGCCATTTCTGTCCACAGAACAGATTTAATAGGTTTTTGTTTCAAGAACAATTAGAGGATGCTTAAAATTTATTGTGCAGAAAGCTATATTAGGTCCTCAAATTTGAGTAATCAATATCCCCACAATCTAAACTGTAGAATTACTATTTCCCCAAAGAGAAACTTTTTGGGATTTGCAACTCATCTCAAAACCTCAGGATAACGAAATCAGCAGAATTTCCCTAATTCAATGGAATTCCAATTGTGTTCTATGACCCTTCAAATACTCATGAAAACAGACTTGTTTTCACTAGAACAGCTGTGACTGAAAATCTGGGGTAAAACCTCTAAGAAATGGCAATGTACATGAATGTTCCTTTCCAGCAGCCACAAGCAAACAAGGAGTGGCACTGGTTGGCACAGCCTCTTGTCCACATACAGGAGAGTGGCCAAGGCAGTGCCAGCCATCTCAGAGATGGGCAAGGACAAGAAAGGGTTTGAAGCTGTGCCAAGAGAGGTGTACACTGGACATTAGGAAGAACTTCTGCCCAGAAAGGGGCATGAGATATGGGAATGGTGTGCCCCAGGGGGCACTGGTGCAGTCACCGTTGCAGTAGGTGTTCAAGGTAAGCCTGGCCATAGCACTCCAGGCTCAGATCTGCTTGCCGTGGTAACCATGGATCACAGGCTGGAGTTGATCTCCCAGAACTCTTCCAAGCCAGTGCTTGGATTCTGTGACATCACAGCCTCTGGGGCAGCATGGTGCCTGGAAACTGTCCCCAGCCACCGCCGTGCCCCACAGCCTGGGCACACCTTGGCAAGGACAGACGTTCCGAGCGGTGTGCTGGTGGCAGCTTCCCCAGAGCACCATGGCCGACCCTGTTCCATGGCTTGTCAACTTTTACCTGCTGCTGCTCCTGGGCCATCGTCCCGACCCAACCATCCATCCGGGGTCGGGCACAGTCCTGTATGTGCAGGAGCCGGAGCAGCAGAACAGGGACCCTGAGCCAACCACCCCCTGCATGGATATATCGCGGCAGTCCTGGACGTGCCTGCTGGTTCAGCTGCTGATCACAGGCACTGTCCTGGGATGGCGCCGCTACCGAGGGCGCTGGAGAGGCTGGAGAAGGGTGAGGGATGGGGGGTCAGGCAGGAAGGATGGGCTTGGACCTCTTGGGCAGCCCTTTGGCCAAAACCCCATGGCAGAGTGGAGCTGAGCCTCTGGCTGGGAATCAGGCCAGGGCTGAGCTCAGGGACAGCCCCAGGCAGAGGCAGCCAGAGCTCTGCTTGCTGCAGCCTGGCCAGGCCTGGCTCTCTTGCTCAGAGGCCAAAGGCAGCCCAGAGAGGGGCCCTGCTCTGCCCCTCTGCCCCTTCCATCGGGATCCCTGTGCTTTGCCTTGCAGAATCGGCACCAGAGGCCCCGCAGCAGCAGCCCAGGACAAGGTTGTTCCTCAGAGCTGGTCCAGCTGCTGAGGAACAACCACACCCTGCTGCAGGAGTTCCTGGAACGCTGCTCCCAGCAGAGGGCCCAGAGCAGCAGAGCAGCACAGGGGGCCAGCCGCAGCAGGAGGAGGAGCAGAAGAACCCAAATCTCGCCCAGCGCTGACCTCCAGCTCCAGAACGGTGCGCAGGGCACAGCAGGGAATGGGTGACCCGTGCCAGCCCGGGCACGGCGACATTCCCCATCGTAGGCTTTAGAGACCCCCCATCCTTAGCTGTAGCCACCCCCACTACCTTTTCCACTTTCCCCTTAGTGTTCCTGTTCTACATGTTCAAGTTAGGCATTAGGTTGTTACCCCATAGTCCCACGTAGTGTAGATTTTTAGAGTAGTAAAGTGAATAAAGTTCATGTTCTCTGCACATCCTGTGTTGTTTGCTTGATATTCCATCCAAGAGGGGACACAGAGGGATGGGTTTGAGCAGGAGCTCCAGACTGCCTGCAATGGAGAGCCTGAGTGCAGCAGCAGCATTTGCAGGAGTGCAAATGGAGGGCAGCTGGAAAGAAGATGCTGGGCAGTATTCTCCTGCCTCCATCTTCCAAGGAAGAGTCAAGTCAATCCCTGTCTGCGCTCTGCTGGGGGGGTCCCTAAAGGCTCCAGGAGGTGTCTGGGTGGCTCCAAAAGAGGCTTGCAGGACCCTGGGGCACCAGGGAAGGAACAGCATCATCCCAGGAATGCTGTGAGAGATTCCCCAGAGCGGCCCCACCTGGGGCCCGGGCAAGGGATGGATTCAGGCAGGCAAATACATCCAGGGGCTGCCTGGGCTATGGCAGTGAGGCCCAGCCCTGTTTCATATCTTTCTGCTCTTCATTTGTATTTAGTCCTTTGTATTTATCCTCCTGACCTTCACAATGGGATTAGATTTCACTCAAATACAAGGCAAAACCTTAGTTATTTTATTTCCACTCAACAACCATGTGTATTACCAGCTTAAATGACTTCTCTCTGACTTACTCTGCATCTTGCTCCTTTCCAGCAAGATGCATCAAGCACCTCTGTTAAAGTACAGATGCCTCCCTGGAAAGAGGACAATCTTGCTATTTTCTGAAGAATCTTAACTTTGATGATGCACCAAATTTTACAAATCCAAGAGGAAAAAAGCCTACAGATCAGTTTTACAATTTCAAAACTGATTCCTCAACTCTTGCACACCAATTTCCTTATTGGCAACGTTCAGTCAAACAAGCACAGAAAAGAAATGGGAGAAGAAATGCAGACAGCCATACAACCAACTGCCAGCACAAGAAACACGCTGTGCTCTTGTCACTGACAGTTTCTGTCTCATGGTTGAGATGAACCAGAAGTGGAAAGTGGCCGCAGGGAGCCCCACACGACGAGTCACACAAGCTACTGAAGGAGAAGAATCCGTGCACTTGCTGAACTCAAAGCCATTCAGCTGGCCCTGGACACTGCTGAAACAGAGAAGTGGCGAAAGCTCTACCCTTATACTGAATCATAAATAGTAACCAATGCTCTGTGGAGTGAGCTAGAAAGGTAAAAAAAGGCCAGCTAGCAACATAAAGGAAAACCAACTCAGGCTGCTGATGAATGCAAAAACATTGCCACTCAGACAAACTATCTGTAAAAGTCCATCATGTAGACGACCATGACCCCAAAAGTCAGGCTAATAAAGAACACTAAAACAAGGAGCAAGTAGATCGAGCCGCAAAAATAGAGATGTCAAAAATAAATTTAAATTAGCAACATAAGGGAGAGTTGTTCCTCGCTCAATAGGCTGATACTGCCTCAAGCCATCAAGGCAAAAATGCCACCTATAAGTAGGCACAAAACTGAAAAGCAGGTTTAACTATAAATTGCATTTCTCAAGTTATTCATAACTGTAAGACAGGTGCTAAAATCAAGCAAGCCAAGCCCATAAAGCCTCTCTAATATGGGGGGCAGTATTCCAAATATAAGTATAAAGAAGCTGAGCAAATGAACTACATCACACTTCCTCAAAGCCCCCAGGCAAGTGCTACGTGAGCACAATGGTAGAAGCCACCACTAGATCATTAGAAACCCACCCTGTACCTCACACTACTACTCAAAACACCGCCTGAAGCCCAAAAACACAAGTCCTATAAAGACACAGCACCCCTGAGAGAATCGTCAGACAACAGGACCCATTTCAAGAACAGCCTTAGAAACACCTCAGCCAAAAACCAGGATATTGAATAAATAGATCATATCCCTTATCACACACCAGCTGCCAGGAAAGTTGAACTGTACAACAGACTACTTGAAACTACCCTAAAGGCACTTGGCAGGGAAACATCCAAAAATTGAGAAATGAACATAACAGAAGCCACCTAAACAGTCAACACCTGAGAGTCCATCACTCAAGCAAGTCCTGCCCAGTCTGAAGCCTTGCACACAGTGCATGGGGATAAAGTCCCTGTAGGACACATAAAAGGTATTTTAAGATTGTTTAGATTAGGCCCACCTCAAGCAAAGGCAAACCAATCCGTACAATTGTTTTTGCTCAAAAACCTAGTTACACTTAGTAGGTAATGCAGAAAGATAAAGAAACCCATTGAGTACCACAGAAAAACCTAATCTTAAGTGAGAACTGTGTGTAAAGTTTCACTGTGGATAAAAATATATAGCAGAGTTGAAAGAAGGTATTAATTAAGGTAGGATGCAGATGGTAATAGAAAAAGGAGTAGACAACGTCTTAAGTTGCAATGCAAGATGCAAGCAGAAGTATATATTCCATCAGCATCTGCTGAAACCAGGTGGAGCAGGGCTCCTTATCTCTTCCATGACCCATCCCTCACAACTCCTCCCCACAAGGAGTTATACCTTATGGGAGATGTCCCACCCAAGGAGAAAAGCCAAGGATTTCCAGACTAAATAAAATCTGAAATTTCAAACATCAGAGCAGCCTTTCCCACTAAATTCCCAGAAGAAGACCAGGCCTATCTTCATGACCGCTAGATGTTAAAAAAGTAACTACAACCTTCTCCAAAATCATTGCTTCAACAAAACCACATCTGTCCCTCCAAGAAAACTACAGGTTCCATTATTCAGACTGTAACCAACACCCTGAGCAACAGGGTTACAGGCTGCATTCTGACCTTGCCAGTGTTTTGGTCCTTATATTACTATACTTTTATTTTCATTTTCCCAGTGAAAAACTCCTGTTTTAAATCCTATACCTTTGCCAGGGAGCTCCTTAATTTCCAAGTCATATTAATTTAGAGGGAGGGAGTTTACATTTTCCATTTCAAGAGAAGCTCCAGAGCTCCTCAGCAGACACCTGTCTTTCAAACCAAGACAGTGCCCTGCTGCAGCTCCATCCCCATGGCAGGATCCGCGCTGGATGATCCCCAGGGACCCCCGGTGGGCAGAGCCCCCCTGAGCCCTGGTGCTGCTGATCCGTGTTGGGAAGACACCTGGCTGGGGGCTGCACATCCTCCCCGTGGCCTGGATTTTCTCTGCATTTCTCTGTGGCCTTTCCAAAAACCGAAACCAGGGTAAAAATAGAGATGTTAAATAACGACCTGCTTGGGGACACGGGGGGATCTTCCAGGGGATGCGGGGGACGCTCGGTTCCAGGGATTTGAGGGGTCCTGGGAGGGACCTGGGGGTTGCTCAGAGCGTTGGGCACCCCAGTTCCAGCGGCTCTGGCTGCGCTGGGAGAGGAGGAGGAGCGGGAGGAAGAGGAGAAGCGGGAAGAGATGGAAGAGAAGCAGCGGGAGGAAGAGGAGGGACACAGGAGGAGCGGCAGGAAGAGGAGGAGCGATTATGGAACCACGCGCTTCTCTCGGACACGCTCGCACAGACCGCAGCGTCCCCTGGAAGCGGCAGAATCGCCCCCCCAGGAACCCGCAGCTGAGTGGGGACGGGGAGCTCGCCCCAAATCCATCATTGGGGCTCCGGGAGGGTTTTGCTTTGCATTCAGGGGATGTTTGGATCTTACAGGAGCCCGAAGCCAGTCGGGAAATGCCCCTGGCCGGATCTTGAGTGCTGCCATGTGGGATCGCCCGATATCGGCGGGGACGGGGCGACAGCAGTTCTGGGGACCCCCAGCAGAGCCGGGGGGGAAGGCGGGAGCCCCGGAGCGGGGAGAGCGCAGAGGGGCGATCCCGGAGCCGGGGGACCCCCGGCAGCCTGGAGGGGTGCGGGAGGTTGGTGCTGAGCGGGCTCCGGGCCCCCGAGGCTGAAAGGGGCGCTGACTGCTCCAGCTGCCCTTGGGCAGCGCCACCATCAAACCCAACGCACTCAGCCCTTGTTTTTCTCCCCAAACCAGGATTTCCCGAACTTAGGCTGCGTTGAGGAGGAGGAGGCCATGAGGACGAGGTCGATGGCCTGGGAGCCGCAGGCAGGTGAGGAGGAATTCAGTGCCCCTTTCCCCCTGTGTCCTGCTCCATCTCCCAGCCCAGCACGGCCCCGGCTGCAGCACAGCCCTGGGGGGTCTCCTTGCCCTTCCCTGTGGCACGGAGGCAAATCCCATCCTCTCCCTGTCCTTCCTCCCCAGACAAGGAGCTGAGCACGGACAGCAGGGAGGACAAATCCCCGCAGCACAGCCTCGGGCAAGAGGCCGTTTGCAGCGGCTCCACGGCGCAGGAATGCAACGGGGAGGAAAAGCCCCGCAGATCCCGCAGCAGGAGGGGCTGCAAACGCACAGCCCAGGGATCCCAGCAGGAAAGAGCCAGCCCGGGCCGGGGAGGCAGCCGGAGCTCGGAGCTGGGGCTGCGTGAGCAGCTTCACCATGGGGAGAAGCCCCACAAGTGCTCGGAATGTGGGAAGGGCTTCAGGAGGAGAAGGAAACTGATCAGACACCAGAGAATCCACACAGGGGAAGGGCCCTACGAGTGTGGGGATTGTGGGATGAGATTCAGTGACAGCTCAAACCTCACTGTTCACCAGAGGAGCCACACTGGAGAGAGGCCCTACGAGTGTGATAAATGCAGGAAGAGGTTTCAGACCACTTCCCTCCTCCTCCGGCACTATCGCATTCACACAGGGCAGAGGCCCTTCTGCTGCCCCGACTGTGGGAAGAGATTCAATCAAAACTCCAACCTACTCACTCACCAGCACATCCACACTGGGGAGAGACCCTATGAGTGTCTCGAGTGTGGGAAGAGCTTTTCCAGGAGATTTACCTTGACCAGACACCAACAGAGCATCCACTGAGAGAAGCCCTGTGAGTGCCCTGAGTGCAGGAAAAGCTTCGTGCTGGCTCCCTGTGGCCTGGATATTCTTTGCATTTCTCTTTGTCCTTCCCAGACACCCAGTACCGGGGTAAAAATGAAGACATTGAATAAGACATGCCTGCAGACACAGGGAGATCTTCCAGAGGGTGTGGGTGACCCTGTGTTCCAGGGAGTTCAGGTTTCCTTGGGGGTTGCTCAGGGCTTTGGGCACCCCAGGCCCAGCGGCTCTGGCTGCACTGGGAGATGCTGACGGAGGTTCTGGGGCAGCTGATCAGGGACCCCCTGCCCTGACACCCTCCCCGTTTCCCCCTGACCCAGCTCCTGCGGTCCCCTTTCCAGGATCCTCCTCTCCCCACTGTCACTGCCCTTACCCCCAGCCCATTCCCATCTCACACCACTCCTGCCTCTGTCCCAGTTCAGATCCCATTTCCGGTATCATTCCCTGTCCTGTATTCTCTGCCTGGTTACCGTTCACATATTCACAGTCCCATATTCCCCGTGCTGTTCCCCTTCTAGTATTCCTGATCCCAGTCCCATTCCCATATTTCCATTTCTATATTTCCAGTCCCCTTCCCATATTCCCATTATCAATTCTGTTGCCCTATCTCCATGTCTGTCCCATATTATAAATCCCCATCCCATGTTTTCTGCCCAATTTCTGTTTCCATATTTCCTGTTGTGTTCCCATATTCCCATTCCCTGTTCCTGTTGTCATTCCAGTTCTGAAGTTCCTTTCCCAGTCCCCTCTGTCCCTGTCCCCATTCCCAGTTGTTGGAGTGGAACAGACAAGCCTCTCTTACTCCCTCCAAAAGCAAAGAGTATGCAAGGATTAAATTTAAAATATTTTGTGAAGTTAAAATACAGGAAACCACACAGACATTAAATAGAGGTCTAAGTTTTAGTATAAGGAATTAGAAATATTAAGTGGCATAGATATGAAGTAAAAGTTCTAGTCTTAGTGTGAAGTATGTAGAAATATGTTTTAAATACCATAAAAAACAAAAGCTGTGGAATCTCCTATAAAATAGTGGCTGCATTGAGACATTAAAAACTTCCTTCTAGACAAAATAAAATGACAGTATAAATATTTTATATATTCTTCACATAGAACATATAGGCCATATGTACAAGATATATGTAGACTTCAGTATTATGGAATTCTAATAGGTTTAGGAGAAATTCTTCAGGTTCATGATTTTGGCTCATTGGGTAATTTGTCAATAAAAATCTGTGTATTGCAGTGAGAGCTCTCTCTTGCTTCTCTCTCGTCACTCTCTCTTCCACCACTACCATCATCATCACCACTACCAGCACACGAGAGAAGAAGAAGATGAAGAAGAAAAGAGCAGAAGAGGAAAGGCCAAGGAGCATCTGCCTCTGGAGACTCTGCACCAGCCGCAGCTTCGACCTCTTGCAGCAGAGAGCTGCTCCTGCTTCCATCGGGACTTTATGGCAGAGAGATTGAACAGGGACTGGAGAGCCTTGGGCTCTTTGCCTTTGGAGCCTGACGTGCCTTGACAAGAAACAACTTTACAGCAGCCAGCAGCTGCTCTGCTCTTGGAAGATCTAAAGCCACAACCAATCCCCACAGCCGGTGCCAGTCCCGGTGCCGTTCCTGAGGGCGCCTCTGCCACGGGGGCCTGAGGGCTCCACAGCTCGGGCTGCCTGTGCCACACGAACCCTTCAGCCCTGCTGCTGTCCTTGGCCAGCTGCAGAGAGCACAAGGCTTTGGGCATTGCTCAGGGCCCCCAGCTGGCCACAGCAGCCCATCCTGCCAGCAGCCCTGGGCTCAGAGCCCTCCCTTCCGCTGGGGCCGTGCAGGGGCCACGGGCCTGCCCCAGGCTCCTGTTCTGCCCCAGGAGCAAGGCTGCAGCTCCAGCCTTTGTGCCCTGGGCCGCAGCAGCCCAGGGCAGGCCCAGCTGCAGAGCTCCCAGCCCCGATGGGCTTCACTGCAGCACTGCTGAACACTGATCCCCATCCCAGATTCTCTCTCCACTTGCTGCTTCCACATCCATCGTTCTGTTCCCATATTCCCATCCCCAGTCCTATTCCCAGTCCCTGTCCTGCATTACCCATCCCAGTTTCTTTCTTAGTTTGGATCCTGTAGTTGTGGTCCCTGTTCCTTATTCCTGGTTCCCTTCCCACTTTAACTCTTGTAGTCCAGGTCCCTGTCTGCATTCTAAATCCCAAATTCCCAGTCCCTTTCCTCCTTCCTGGTCCCATTCCCATTCTCAGTGTGATAATTGATAAAAGATTCATTTTAATCATGGAAGTTTTGGAGTTTCTATAAACCACAATACTTAGGTGAGGCATGGACCTAGATAAAGAAAAATATATGAGTAAATCATTCTGTTTTAAATCCCTCTGTTATGAATATTATGTTTTCTAAATAAGTTGTATTTACTACCAGCTTTCAAAACAAGACTTTCCAATAGTTTTTCAAGTTCAGACTTCCTGCTTTTGTGTAATCAATTGTGGCCTCTCTACTAAGACCAGACTTCCTGACTTCTGCCATTCTTTGTCTGCCAAGACCAGATGGTTATCTATGAGACTTGGAAAATCGCCTAGAGACTTCACATTGCCCAGAGACTGCTTACCTAGCAAAATTATAACAGCAAAAAAAATAAATTATTGATTGCGATGAGAAAACCATTCTATAAAGAGAAGCTGCAAACCGAAGTTTGACGGAGCATGGACTGGGCGGTGACCCATTGATTCATTGATTCATCTATATGAAATAAGTCAATCTAAATTTTGCTGAATATCGAGACTTTTTGTTTCTCATTTATAACAGTTTTGGTGCTGAGTCCCAGAACGTCCTTGGAGCCCTGAGCAGCGCTGAGATTTCGGGGAGGCTCCCACTGATGTGACCCCAGTATGTCAGTGGTTCTTGGGACCCAACGACCTCACAGTACAGACTGAGCAAGGAAAGAGCTCCCTGGAGACCGTAGCAAAATCACCTGTAATTCTTGTGCAGGAAGACCCAGAGAGGAGCATGGAAGCTGTGAGTAATTGTCTGGTTTGGTGGAGGTGACAGTGTGCTTGCCTGAATGAGATGTGGATTTTGGCACGGAGTGAGAGCAGAGTCCTTCCATCTGTGGTTCCGGGATCCCGTGAGGGACCCGGCCGGTGAAGGGATGAGGGGAGTGAGGGGAGGCTGCTTTTCCCATCCCACTACAGGCAGAGGGTAGGTTCTTTTCCCAATCCCAGCCCAGGCAGAGGTGGGACCTGAGAGGGGAAAAGTGGAGAGCAGCACACGAGTCACAGAAGGAAGAGGGAAAGCTGCTTTCCCCATCCCAGGCCCAGGTAGAGGCAAAATTCCTTCCCATCCTGACCCAAGCAGAGGCAGGATCCGAGCGGAATACAGGGGGAGCACAAACACCTCAAAACAGTCTTTTGAGGCCAAAATAGGTTTTAAGTCCAAATGAGCCACAAACGGGTCCACAAAAAAATAAAATTGAGTGTATGAATGAATGAATGAATGTGCATTGTTAATTTAAAGTTTAACTTTATGTTCTAAAAAGGTGGATTGCATTGTATTGTTGGAAAAGTTTGCTGGGGGGGGGGGGGCAGGGGGTGGAAGTGATGTTTAAGTTACCAAAGAAACTAGTTAAAAGGAGGCAAAGGCCAGGGATAAACGAACTGGCAGATACTCCCTGACAGGCTTAAATTTGCCAGCCTTTAAATGTGTTTTTAAATTCAGAAAAACCAAGTAATCCAGAGAACAGGGAATATATCACCTGTCAGGCAGGAAACACAGAAGCCCTAAGGGTAAAACGTTTTGAAATATCAGAAACCCCAGAGGCAGAACAAGGTAATAAAAAGAAAAGAAGGGGCTGAGACCCTCTGAAAATGTTGCCTACCCCGTTAGCATCGAGTTTCCCCCAGCCCCGGTGTTTCCCCAGTCCCGGCATGAAGCTCTGGCGCTCCCCGGGCTCAGTCCCGGCTGCCGCGGCTGTTTGGCCGCTCGCTCTGGCTGTGGCCCCGCTGCCCTGGCCTCCCCACCCATGCTAACACAACCCTCGCCGTCCCCTGCCCATGCCCTGGCCTCGCCACCCGTGCTAACACAACCCTCACCATCCCTGCCCGTGCCCGTCCCTGCCAGCGCCCGGCCCCGGTGCCTGAGCCGCGTGTGCCCGTCCCTGCCCTGATGGGAGTTCTGACAAAAAGCTCTTTGGCGGCGCCAGGGCTGGGCTCCACCTCCGGCCCCTCTGCTTGGGAGGACCAAATCTCCATCCCTCTCTGAACATTGGTGTTTTACAGATGAGGAGAGAGAGTGAGGCCCTGACATAGTCGGGGTGCCACAAGCAAGCTAAAAATAACTTTATGCTGTGTTTCTGCTGTGAAAGAAAAATGCACTGTGGGGAAAAGGGGGCCCTCACCTGAACGGAAGTCTGGAAATAGTCCAGGAAATACAACAGGGGGATCATAACCTCTATCATCTAAGACCTTTCATAACTCTAAAGACAAGCCCACAGAAAAAAAAAAAAAAGTGTAAAGATTTATTGTAAATACTAGGATGAAAAGATCTTGTGTTGTAAATATTACAAAAATATGTAATGTGTATAATAACACTGTAAAAATAGTAAGAGCAAGGAAGAAAAATAAGATTGCTGTCATTAAAACTGTAGCAATGAAGAATGAAGCCAAAGTGTAAAAAAAGAAATGTCTTGCTAGTTCCTAAAATAGGTAATAACATGTTGGCTATTATTAATAGTAGTAGACCATCTGACTCAGTAAGTGGAAAGTGTGGGGTATATACAAGCTAGGAAAAAGTATAATAGTGCAGTGCCTATTGCTCTTGTACACAGAGTAGTAAAAAGTATTAATGCTTAATGTAAAGTTGTATGTGCAGATAGTTGAAGAGCTGAGATCAAGCTTCTAGAAAAGAAATAATTCTACAGTTTGTCAGTTCTAAGAAATACAGTATGATTTTAAGTAATGATCAAATGTGTGTGTGTGGTTGGGCTTCTCCAATGCTGTAATCCTGACTGCCCAGCCAGCACCCAGAATCTGGCTGCCTTAGAGTGTTAGCTGAGCTAAATACTCGTGTAAGACAGCAGCAGGGGAGTGTGCTGCACTTAGTGAATCATAAAAATCATGGAATAACAGAATGTGCTGAGTTGGAAGTGTCTAGCTACCCTCCGGGTAGCAAATGTTTTTCTGATATCCAACCTGACCCATTCTGTAATTCTGTGATTCCTTGAAATGTTTTAATGTTTACAGGGGAGTGTGTGTTGAACACAGTAACATCTAGTGCTGTGTAAGCACATCAAACTGATGTGGCTTATCCTGAAAACCAAATTAATGCGATAAACAAGACAATGCTGAGGCACAAGTTAGCAGCAGCTGCCCCAGGTGAGGCTGCATAGAATAAACATTTATAAGAAGAGTTTAAGAAACAGCAGTTGGAGCTAAGAAAGGTCTCTGAAGTGTCTTGCTCCTGGCAGTGTGCAAGAAAAAAGAAATAGATGTTCTATTAGCATGACATGCCTGCTACATATAAACTGTGATGTCTAGTTTAAAAGAAAGTCACTTCAGCAGCTTTTGCACAGTAGTTAAAATTCTAAACAATTAGAGCTGTTAAGTTATTTTTTGTGTTGTTTTATGTGTATTTATTTACTATTTCAAAGAACTTTTCCTCAGTGCATGGGCAGCCTGCCTGTTTTGTGTACAAACAAGAACATTAGCAGGTGACTTTGAGCTTTTGCATCCTTGAGGAAGAATACTTCCTCTTCAAACAAAAAGATCAGGACTGTTTTGATCAGAAAGTTCTCATGTTCTGGGCTTAACCTGTGACTTATATAATAATTTTACTTTGTAAATGGGAATTTGTAGTGCCTGTTGAATAGGAAATACCTAATAAACAGTAAAAATCTACAACTGAGAAGTGTCAAATACAATTTACCTGAAAATTAGCAAAAAAAGGGTGTCCATATTGTGCTGAGTTGTGGTGGTGTCATTCCTATGGTGGGCATCTCCTATTTGCATTATGGGTCCAATGTGAAAAAACAAACATAAGGAAACTGTACTTCATACCCTATCAACATAAGGAAAAATTGAAATTGATGATCATAACTGGTGGGAGTTATTTGAGGATGGAACAAGGGGAAAGAAGAAAGTCAAAGCAGAGGTATTGGCAAAAGAGTTCTGGAAAGGTTCTATACTGTGCTGTTACTGCTGTACCTTGTACTGGAATGTTAAAGATAAAATCTGGGACAAAAGTAATTAATGCTACCAAAGGAGAAAGTGGGAGACACCAGGACATACTCCCTGCTGCTGAGAAGGTTAAACAAACCTTGGCTGCTGATAGAAACCCTGTAGGTCTCAAAGGAGGCAGAAGGAGGAAAATAGTCATGGGAGTCATTCTATTGCTAATTATGATATAAAGAAATAGTGCTGATGCTTGTTCCCAGTGTTAATAATAAGCACAAGTTAGAAACCTGCACCATTATGGGAAAAAGTTACTGGGTAGCCACCAATTTGGGAAAAGGAGGGTGGGCTCCATCGGCATACCAAAGTTGCCCAGTAGGAGAAGCACAGCTCTGCTTCACAAAAGAAGGTGTGTGGGGATATTCAGATCAGGGAGGTGTGCAAGGTCCCTACAAGGAGGAATTGATAAAGAATATAACTAAAGTGTTCAAGGGAACAAGGACAAGCCATAAGGGAAGTTTTAACTTGTACGAGAAATTGAAACAACAACTCAGCGAACGGGACTTACCCACCTTGAGAAAGAATTTATTTGTAGAATTAATGAAAGAAATTACTACTGAACTGAACTTAACTCACTGTTGGATCAGTAGAGGAATGCAAATGACTGAACAATGGCCATGGAGGGGGGAGGGATTAGGCCCAGAGCAGTTGTTACAGTGGAATCAAACAGAAATATGGAGGGGAGTCAATGGACCTACAGGGTGGGTTCTAAGTCATGAGGTAATAGGAGAAGTATGCATAACACATCAGGGAACTAGCTTTACCCAACATGTGGGGTACACCCATGGAAGACTATGCTGATTACAAATACAAGCAGTCAGTCTTGGTGGCCCAAAGCTCCAAAAGGATATTGGGGAAAGTTAATTAAAGGTAATTGTACAAAGAACAATTTTACAGGACTATGCTGGTATAATAAGAATAGAGGTAACCCATACAAAGAAGTAGAAAGTGTAAGATCCTATTGGCAAAAACCAGAATCAGTTAAACTAAGCTGGAATATCCAGATGGAACATTTTGGATCTGTGGGAAAAGAGCTTAAAATACACTACCAAAAAATGGAGAGGGATGTGTACTGTAGGGATTATCCAGCCTGCGTTTTTTACATTACCAAAATAAAAAGGTTATCGAGTGTTGAGAGTTCCCTTGTATGAAACTTTGTATTCAAACAAAAGGAGCTCTGTCACAGGGGGAACACAAATCTGGAAGGATGACACGTGACCCCCAGAATGAATTATCGAATACTATGGAGCAGCTACCTGGGCTCAAGATGGGAGCTGGGGCTAACACACTCCAATTTATATGCTAAATAGAATTATCAGGCTACAAGTACCAGTAGAAATCACTTCCAGCTGAACAGCCCTGTGGACACTGCTGAAGGCCTAGGCACATTTTAGCTAGGCCTTTTTTCTCAAGTTCTAAGTATTTTTCTCAGGCCATGAAACTTTGTCAGCTTCAGCCAGGATTTTTCCCAGGCTGGAGACTTTCTCTCTATTGTAAACATAAGACAATGAATCATAACAGAGAAAAACACCTGCAAGGTCCATGAGAAAGTCAGGGAGGAGAGGTGTCTCCTTCTCTGATCAATGATCTGTCTGTATTTTGTTTTGCACGAATTGTCTTATTTAAGGCAGTGGTTTCTTTCAATAAATTGCTGTTTCTTGCTCTTTCCTGCACCAAACAAGAGAGTGTCATGTTGCTGTTTTTTCACTGCTCCGTATCTTTCTCCACAGCAACATATGGAGGTTCCACTGAGAGATCGTTACTCGAGTGGATCGGGATCTCCCTCAGCGATCTCTGACCGACCAACAGCACCGGGAAAACTCGGAGCTGACAGCCTGCAAAAACCGGGACGGACCCTGGAGGCCTGTCCTAACCGGGGTGCGGCCCGTGCTGGGGTTTGTAGCCAGAGCTGCACCGAGCAGACTGAAACCCAGAAAACCAGGGCTGCGAACCTGGGGCCAGGACCAGAGCCGGGATCGCGGCCAGAGTCGAGAGCTATCTGGGACACGGCGGAGACCCGCCTGACTACGGCAGGACGGGAAACCCGCAGAAATCATCAGCTTTTCTCCTCTCCCACCGAGAGAGCGTGATCAGAACTGCTCTTTGATCTTCGGAGCGGCAGCGGAGTGGGAGTCCCCGCAGCGTGCGGAGCCGAGCGCCAACGAGCTTTGACAGGGAGATCTGCGAGCAGCGTCTCGACTGTTTTTCTCCCCCATCCGAGAAAGGTACTGTTCCCTTCCTCCCCTACGCCAGGACCAAGAAATGGCTTTTTCTTGAAAGGCTTGCGGAGAGTTGGGAGACCGATTGTTTAAAGCCCTTCGGGGAGGGGATGTCTCATTTTCCCCTCTGGTGCACGCCTGGTTTACCATTAGTCAGAGATTAATGGACACGCGAGAGGGGGGAGAGACAGGCTCTGGATCAGGCATAGCGCAAACGCAGCTATTCCGCCTGATGCGGTAGAGCAATTGTTACTCGCGGCCGTGTCAGGGCAAGCGACAGCCCTGCATGCGGCACTGCTGCCCTACACGACCACCCCGCGGAACCGCCGCAGATAGCGGGCGGCCCGGCCGCGGGGCCGAGCCCCTTGCCGCCTGCGGGCCCGCCCCAGGCCAGGGCAGCAGGCGTGTCCTGCCGCGCTGACGGCGCTGGGCGCTGCCGGCTCGGAGCGGCCTCGGCTGGAGCAGCCCCCGTGCAGCCAGCGCTGCCTGGGGGGGCGGCCCCCGCCCTTGTGGGGCCGCTCGCTGCCGAGAAGGAGGTGCCGTCAGCCGGCCCCTCCACCGTGCCGGTGCCGCCGCTCGATCCGCCTGCCGGGGCAGAGCCTCCCCCTGAAAAGGTGCGGGTGGTGCTGGCCCGTCCGTCCCCGGTGCCGTCTGACCGTGACCCGCCTGCTGAGAGGAGCCGTCGGCACCAGCCACCCCAGAGAAGGAGCTGCTGCCGGCGCCTCCCTCCTCTCCGGTGCTGGAGACCGACCTGCCCGCCCGAGCAGGGTCTGGGCTGCCCTTCTCTGCCTCAGCAGAGGTGGGGCTGCCTTCTCTTCTTCCCTCAGTTTCTCCATTCGTTCACCCGGGAGCGGTGCTGAGCCCAGCGCTGGACCCCACGAACGGACCCCTCCCATCGGCATTTCCAGCTGCTTCGCCGCTCCCACCCTGTGCTGACAGCAACGATGGCTTTGTCCTCACTTCAAAGGGGGAGCAGCGGGGGCTGGTTTCATTCCTGCAGTGGGCATGGGAGGAGGGAGTGCTGGGGCAGATGTTTCTGAGCTCTATTCCCTTGTTCTAAGGGAAGAGCTGAAAACTTACAATGATGATATCAAATGAGAGAGGCTCAGGCTTTTCCTGTGCCTGTGCCTGATGCTGTTCCTATTGTAGGACAGCGAAATTGGAAAAAGAGAAAGAAAAGATCTAACCAATCCAGTTATTGTGAATCACATTTGCCTCATTTCAGGCTTCAGATGAGACATGCCTGGGTCTTTGCTACTGACCATCAAGGTGTCTGCCCTGACCTGCACCAGGGACAGAGTGTGATCACAGCTCAGCTTTCACATGCTGACCAGCTCAACAAACACCAACCAGAGAAAACACTGACCAGATGATCCCTCTTCAAGCAGAGAATGGACATTCATCTGTTCTTGTTGGAACTGTTGATATAGTTTTCATTGTTGTATTATAATAATTACTTAGTGGTGGATTTTTCACTGTTTGATAATTTTGGTGAATGGTGATGGGTTTTGTTATTGTTATTAGAATTAAGTTTTAGAATGGAGTTTGTTAAAAGCACCTGGTATGAAGACTTCCCTTGGCACTTCAGATATCCACAAATCTCCTAAGGGAGATTTGTTCTGCTTTGACATAGGGCCCTGTGGAGGATTACAAACACTTCTATTTCTTTTCTTTTTTAAAAACTAAAAGGGGGAATTGTGGACACTGCTGTAGACCTAGGCATGTTTTAGCTAGGCCTTTTTTCTCAAGTTCTAAGTATTTTTCTCAGGCCATGAAATTTTCTCACCCTCAGCTAGGATTTTTCCCAAGCTGGAGACTTTTTCTCTATTTTAAATATAAGGCAAGGAATCATACTGAGATAAACACCTGCAAGATCCATGAGAAAGTCAGGGAGGAGAGGTGTCTCCTTCTCTGACCAATGATCTGTTTGTATTTTGTTTTCCACGAATTGCCTTATTTAAGGCAGTGATTTCTTTCAATAAATTTCTCTTTCTTGCTCTTTCCTGCACCAAGCCAGAGAGTGTCTTGTTCCTGTTTTTTCACTGCTCCATAGCCCTTCCACAGCAACAGAGCCAGACACAGCATCAGCAAATCACCACTGCTGTGTTTTGGCAGGAATTTTGGTTCTGCACATTCAAAGCAACAGCAGCTTGTAGGCATTTTTGTCACTGAAGCTCAGCACTGACTGAAGTGGCATTTTTAATGCACTCCCTAACTGCAAAACACCTTCAGACACACTTTAATGACAGACAGGCAGCAGTAAAATCTGTGCTTTGCTGCTATGAGACAGGTCAGAAGGGCAGAGCATATCAAATAAAGGGACTGCTGCTTTAGCTGCCAGGCTGTGCAGAACACAGCAGCACTGCAAGTTAATTCACTGCTCTCACATTCCAGTCATTGTACCGTAGTCACTGCACACCAGTGGTCTTTGAAATACTAATTATCTATTAAAACTGATCTTCAGAAGAGCTTCAGCAGCATGTGACTGACCAGACACTGCTGTGAATACCATGAACTGTGTGGAACACTCTGAAAACTTAAGCTTGATGAAAGTAAGATTGGCAACTTCTGTTTCCCAAAAGATCAAAAGGCACTGTAAATGCAGGAAACAAAAGCATTATCTTTCAAAAACAGATAATTATCAAATTCTAAAGAATTATCTTTTATCTTTCTGCTGATGGCAGTTTCCCCAAAACTCTCCTTACTGCACTCAGAGGAAGCAACAAGTTTCCCCCTGCCCAGCACCCGGTCTTGTATTTCACACTGCAGTACAAATGCAGGTATCCTAACAGGACTGTGCAGTCCATGTGCAGTTTTTAAGGACATGCCCAAATGGATGATTGGCTGTGTTTACACTGACCAGGACACAGACATGTTCACTAAGTGTGTCTGATCAGGAAGAATTTTCTCTAGCATACATTTAAGAGGTTTATATTACTTATATCCATTTTGTTCTTAGTGACAACAGAACAATTGCTTAAATTTAAGTTTCTGTTTTCTTCATCTCCTTAATGCATGCAGCAGAAGAACCTGCATCCTTTAATGCAATGATAAGCTTTTGACAGCCATGACAGAACTTAAAATTGGAGTGTATCTCAGTGTGAGTAAACCAGACTGGATGTCATTGTGACTCACCTCAGTTTTGGCCATGCTAAATTGTATTAGAATCATATATTCTGACATCTGCACAGTCTAACTAAAACAGTGCAGAGCCCTTGGTGTTATGGGATTGCTGATGTAAAAGACCTTTGCTTGCACACCACTTTTCACAGCTGACTCACAGCTTTCTTTCAATGTCCTATCGATTCCTGCAATCGAATCTTAAGAGCAGAGGGAACTCTGTTTGCTGCAATTTCTGTGTAGGATTCAGTAAATCATTTACAAAGATATAATACCTGAAAAATCCCTACATAGAGCAGTGTAAAAAATACTTTGGCATTTTCCTGTCCTCATAAACAAATGCAAATATCAATAGTAACCACTTCAAGCCATTTTTTTTCTTGCTGAGTTTTTAGAACTGAGCCTCTGGCATTTTGACACAGTGTTCTCATTTTGTTTGCTTTCAGAACCAGCGCTTATTTTTAGTCATCAGAGATTGCATTATCCAAAAGAAATAAAACTGTCATGAATTGGCAATAAATGAAAAGAAATTCATTTAACAAAACACTCCATCAAGCTGCTGCATGTAAGACTCTCTGATTGTCAGAGCCTGAAATGAGGGATGCAGAACTCCAGGCGGGCTCTTTAAAATTCTGCTTATTATATCCAAATGATTCAGTAATTTATTTATCATTTAAAATGCTGTTTATTGTATCCATGTGATGCAGTAATTCACAGGCCGTGGGTGACAAGAGCCCAGCCCACAGCCTGACAGCCACATCTGTGGGTTCCTCTGAAAGCTTCCTCTAGTTCTGGTTACAATGCATTCAATAATTTTCATTACAGAGCATCCTAAAACATGACAACCAATCAATGCCTTCACTACCACCTGTAGCCTATCACACCTGCAGACATTACAATATTCTTGTTACTATTTTCCAATCACAAATGGTTAGTGTGTTTCAGTTTAAGCTAGAAGTTGTTTTTCAGTTTTCTTCCAGTGGAAAATCCTGAGATCTTTTCTCTACTTGCAACATGGTATTTTTGTTTGCCTGTGAAAATTCTTTTCCTTGGCAAAAACATCTTTTGTTTGAGGTGGATTTATCCTTTGCTCAGAGTCATAAAAGCCCCTTCCAACTCACTGCCCTTTGCCTTCTTAGTTACCCGGTAAGACTGGCTCAGCAATTCTTTTCTTCTACATCAAAACTTGCTCTCATCTCTCTTCCTTCTTCAGATTCTACATTCAAAAATCTTTCTGTTATACACACACGTCTGTGAGACCTTCCTGTCAACTCCTCATCCTTCCTAACACATGGGTCTGTGCCCTATAGGGGATGGGGCTGTGCCCTGTAGGGGATGGTGTCCTGCCCTATAGGGGATGGAGGTTGTGCCCTATACAAAATCAACATCCCCATTTCCAGATGTCAGTTAGGAGGAGGCGTTTGGTGCAACAAAGGCAGCCGGGCTTCTCGGTGGTGGCGACTCTGGTCTGGCAGAAATCCACTCCTGGCTAAGGGCCCTGAATTGGAATGGTAGCTATTTTCCACAGGACATTAATCTCACCATGCCAGTTTCCAGATGTCACTTAGGAGAAGGCATTTGACAGTCCAATGGCAGCCATGGTCCGAGGATATGGCAGCTTTGGTCTGGGAGAAATCCTGCGCCATATGGACTTTGAGAGGGCAGTAGCCCAGTCCCAGCTAACAGACCCTGTTGGCTCTTTTCCATGTGAAACAAATCTAACCATCCCAGTTTCCTGATGTCAGTTCAGAGGAGGCTTTTGGCACACCAAATGCAGCCATGGTCCTAGGAGTTGGCAGCTTTGGTCTGGGAGAAATCCTGCACCCTATGAAATTTTAGCAGGTGGAAGCCCAGTCCCAGTGAGAGGCCCCTGGATATCAATGTTGGCTCTTTTCCATGGGAAACAAAACTCACCATCCCAGTTTCCTGATGTCAGTTGAGAGGAAACATTTGGTGCACCAAAGGCAGCCACTGTCCTAGGAGGTGGCATCTTTACAGGGCACACACCCACAGATTTTTCTCTCTTGAGGCTTCAGAGAGTTCAGCCTCCTTTTATCCTTAACTCCCGGCCACACTTTGCCCTCTTCCCTTCTCCGTTGGCCAAGGTACTCGGAAGATACAGCCTTCCCAACCCGTGTACCCCATATTCCCCCTTGAATCTGGCATTTCCCCCCGAAGGTCAGAAGTTCATCCTTGTGCAGACTCTTGTCTGGTTCAGGAGCCAAGCTGTGTGGGCCCAGTAACAAACCTGCTGCCCAAAGCTAGTAGAAACTTTACAACCCATTTCAAAGACCCTAACAGCCATCTCTTCACCCATGAAGTGATTTGTAAAGACATTAGCACACATCTTTCCTTTCACATTGATGTTTCCTTAGCTGGTAACAGACTTTTAAAGCCAGCCTTTGGCCTGACCTCTCTGCTGTTGTAGTTCCATGCACAGAGGTTGTTGTCTCTTCCCCCTTCCATGGGCAGGCCGCTGTTCAGCCATCTCCAGGACAGCAGGGCCCCACCCCACAGCACTGTGACGTAGGAAGACAAAAACCATCACTCCAAATGTCCCCCATCCTCCTTCTTCCCAGGCATGTGGCTCTGCCAGTGGGGTTTGCTGCTGGTTGCCACAGGAAAAAGAGGAGCACTGTGATACTGTGGGGCTCAATGGAACCAAACATCCATTGTGACACTGCAGAGCCTCACAGAACCCAGAGTCCATGGTGACACAACAGGGCCTTGTGGAACCAAGGAGTCCAAAGGCCTAAAACAGATCTTGCATGGCTCTGCCTTGGAAAGAGAAACCTCCTTGGCACACACTTAAGAAGGGTGTCTGTTTGTAATGGGGAAACTCAGGAGTTTTAGATTGCTTCAAAAAGAGAAAAGGAAGAAAACCCCTGTTTCCCTGAATGCTGCCAGATCTCCAAGCAAAGCAGATCCCAGGTGATTGAGGACAGACAGGATGGGGTTGGGCAATGTGGAGCAAGGTTGTCCACACTGGATCAGACCTCAAGGTAGAGCTTCTCTGAGCAGGCCAGATCTCCTGAAGAGAGACCCTGGATCAATACCAATCACAGAACGCTGCAATCAACTCTGCTCTGAAGGGAAACAGTAAGAAAAGACACACTTTAAAATAGTAGCAGTTATTTCTAAGAAGCTCTTTGAAATATTTCTTCATAACTGTAGAAAAAAACTTTCCTAATCAACTGCACTGGACCAGAGGGAAAGAAAGGCAGAGCCATGGTTTGTCAGGACTGACTTGATCCCAGTGAGCCCCGTGGTGCATTTGGTGCTGAGCCCTTGAACCTCAGGGCCTGAGAAGAGATTGCACAAACCTTTCCAGGAGCCCCAGTCAGAAGAAAAACCCAAAGTGTCTCAAAGCATTAATGGGTCTTACTGAGGTCCATCCCCAACACAGGCTCCTCATGGACTCCTTGAAGGTGAGAATTGGAGGCCAGGACTGCCCAAAAATCTCTCAGAGACTCAGAAAATGTTATAAATAGCAATGTTCTATTTTGTCCAATTCATCAAAACAACAAGGTTAACTTTAGCAGCAATTTATTAATAATAACAGCAATTGTATATAAATGAATACAATCAAAATATATTAGTTACATAGATTTAAGTAAATACAAAATCTGACAGTGAGTAATTTAGTATAATTGAGGTTTGGTTCGAATAAAGCAGAAGCAAAAGTGACCGGGGGTACGGGCAGGGCCCTTCCTCTTACACTGTACCAAACCAATTGCGCTAAAAATCTCACTTACATACTATTTACTAATACATATTAATACAGAAGTCTCTGGAAAGCTCCTCCTCAGTTCTCTTCCCAAAATTCACGTCCCTGTGTTGTGTTGCCATGCGTCACCAGTGGTCGGGGTCTCTCCTCCTTTCGGGGTCTTGTTTCCGATGAAGGCTCTGGGTCTTCCTCAGTGTTCACTGTGTGACCTCGCAGGCAGCGCAGGCGCACTGAGCTCAGGGTTATATAATTAAATATATTGTGTTGGTTTCACGTGCTTGCAGGGAGGGTTGGCTTCCCCTCAGGAAATAAAAAGCTCAATGTGGTCCGGGAATGGAGGGAGCTGTCCCGTCTCATGGGGTTTCTCCTGTGGGCTGCTGGCACCAGTCAGAGAGCTGATTTGGTGATGGACAGCTGGGGAAACCAATGAAAAGTTATTTCTCTTTCACAAATCACAGTGGCTGAAGCTCTGGTGGGTCTTTCGGCTTCTGCCCTCTGGAGGAGCAGGGGGCTCTGGCTGGGGCCCGGCCCGGCTCCGGGCTCGCTCTGGGCCCAGCCCGACCTGGCATCCCGGCCCGGCCCCGGCTCTGTGGGGTCTCGGCTCAGCCCCCCCTGCCCGGCACCGGCTCTGCAGGGAGCCCTTAGCCCGGCCCCAGCTTGGCTCGGCAGGGCCGCATGGACCCCCCCGACACCGGCCGCATTCTTTCCTCTTAATGATCTGGATACAATTTTAACTTCTTTATCTCTGGATAAGATTCTCGATCTCCTGAACCCCCTTTATGAGAAGAAATAAAGCATGGAGTCCACAGAGGTCGGCAGAATGAAGATAAAGTTCCTGATGGGAAGAGATCAAAAAGATGCAACTGATAAGTAGCTGAAAACATTTTTTTTCGTGGGGCTATGAGGGGATTGTGACTTCACTAAAATTCCTTTAAACTGTAAAATATACTTGGGGAGGATGGGTGCTTGAGTTGAAGACTTTCCTTGCCTCGGGAAATTGAGCTCTCTGTTTTGGGACTGGAATATGAACAGAGACATTTGATAGAGAAGATGATGAATAGGATTTTGTTTTTCAGCAGACTGCCTTTAAAAGTAGTACCCCATGTATGCATCATAACACATAACATGGCTCTGGAAGGACTGTGGAAAGGAGAGGAAAATTCATAGTTCTGTAGGTCCCCGGCGAATGCAGACTGTGAAGGTGAAGACACCCCCTAAGTCTGAAGCAGAAAAAGGAACTTTTCTCTCTTAAGTGAACGGAAATGATTATTTGAGTGGATAACAGACTGAAGTGTTCTCTTTATGTGGTTGGTAAAAAATGTGGAGTGAAGGGAGGAGGGAATAATCTAGGAATCTTATTCTGAATAATTTTTTCTTGTGTTATTAATAAATTTCTTCTTGTACTTTCTTTTTAATATTTGAGCGTGCGTTGTCTTTACTCCTAAATCCTATCTCTAAAGAAAATTAAATATTTTAAATTGGCAAAGCCTTTAGTCACACCGTGACAGTCACCCATTGTCAAGAGAGCTCCAAGGCCCCAGCACCCACTAGCTTCTTGTTCTCATAATTCAGTAGTAGTGTACAGGATTTTTGTAGTTGTTTTTTGTGGGTCCAAATTCTCATCATTGATACAATTGTATTCTGTTTTAACCACAGGTTTCAAGCTAGGGCAGCAATGTTCCCCACTATTTTTCATCAGAGTTAGTTCTTTTTGAGGATATAATTGATTAGTTTCTTTCTCTTCTGTTTCTTTTGGAAAATCAGTGTGTTTTAAAGTGTTGGTGTGTTCTTGTCTTAGGGCAGCTCTTAAAGAATGAATCTCATCTCTCAAAGCATGATTCTCATTCCTTTTTTCATCTCATTGTTCTTGCAAAATTTCAACTAAATTCTGTACGGAGTCAATAATTGTTCTTTCTTCACTTCTTCGCATAAAGCGAGTTTCTACAGCAGCTGTAAGACGGGCCCCCAAAACTGAGCAGAGACTGGTCTTATTTCTGCCCAGTTTGAATTTTGTTTCATGTTGCAAAGAATGTATCCTATCAATCACATTTTCTAAATTAAACTATTTACTGTGCACCAAATCTTCTCCCCCTTGGGAGGGTCTGGCATTACCAAAGCGAAAAATGCAGCTTTATCTTTTACTTTATGATTTTCAGTAATTTTGAAAGAAGGAAAGTAAAGCCACTCAAGGGAGATAAGCACTTGGTTACACACACAGCTCTTCTCATCCTTTTCCACTCAGGTTTCCTACCCTTTTCTTCCCTCCCACTTCTCTCCTACTTCCACTCACATTTCTCACACTTGGCACCTCATATTTTCTTTACCCCCCTCACATTTTTTTACCCTCTGGTTCCTTTCAGTGACTGTTTCTCTTCAGTAGTTGATGGGCTTCTTTTCTTATATTCCTGCAATCCCCTCCTCAAAATAATGGGTGCCAGAGCTTCAGCCCAAGACGCCCTTGCTTGTGTATCTGCTGAACACAAAGTCTGTGCTCAACTTGAAGAACCTCATTAAAAACAACCTAAACCACAATGGACTTCCTGCTGCAGTTTTGGTTTGTACTTCAATTTTACAGAGTCTTCATAGTGTTTTAAATAGTAGGTATCTGAGGGATTCACATTCCAGGTGAGCACCCACAGCACAGTCGGCTTCAAGCAGATCCCATCTCCATCTTCATCACCTCACAGTCACTGTCACTGCAGCATGGAGGAAACAGGCTGTGATGCCTCTTTATGCTCACTGAAATCCACCTGCACAGGAAATGCTTTAGGCCCTTTTCTGGGGAAAAAGAAAAAAAAGGAGAGAAAAAACCCAACCAAACTGAAAAAAAGAGGGGGGTTTATTTTAAAATCTTTAAACCCTGGAGTTTTTTTCCTATTTTCACCTATTTGAATTGCCTTGACATCAAAATACTGCCAGCCGACGTTACAAACTGCCTGGTGTATGTTTGTGTGCACAGACCAAAGGTGCCACACTGTGTCTGTCCCCGGGTGTCTGTTCATGTCCATTTAAAGAGAGGGCTGAGAGGGGGGCTCTGCCCGCCCTGTGCTGCTCCAGGGCCGAGGCTGGGCCAGCAGGAGCTGCAGAGCTCACTGGAGGGACACCCTCAGCCCCGGCCGCCATCTTGTGTGTGGCTGCCTCAGCCACTGCCGCCATCTTGTGTGTGGCTGCCTCAGCCCCGGCCACAATTTTGTGCCTCCACCACGTCCAACTCTGAAGGGAATGGGTTGCTCTTTTGCCAGCAGTCAGGGTCAGCACCAAGGCACCCACAGCAATTTACAGATTGTCATTTACTGAAGTGAATGCAGCAAAGAAATACAAAAGGATAACCTGTGCAATGCACTGCATTATTACTACAAAAATGGCCTGTAGGGACTAAGAAAGATACAACACCAATTACCCAAATACTTGGCCATTGTCCAGACACATCACCTGGGGAGCCCCTGTCACAGCAAAGGATTGGAGAGGCACTGCCAGAAAATGGAAATTCCTTTGTAATTTGCCAACCCAGAGGCAAAGCCATCAACTTTGCTGTGAGAGGGCCCAGATTTTACACCCTTGAATAAACAAGCCACCATAACTTCTAGTGTGGGAACATCTGGTTTCATTCTCCTCTAATCCAGGGCTCAGGGAGATACTAAGAGAGTTTACTTTCACCATATAACTTCAAACACAACCAGATAGAGATATCTAGTTCTGTGGCCTTGTCCGGTTTCTAAATGTAGAAAGGTAAACGCCTCTTTCACTAAAAGCAGATTCATACATATACTGGTAATGATCATGCATATTTTGTTAATGAGTGCATATAAATATAATATTTGGTTAGAAGGTTTATCTGGAAGTCAGCTTTGGCTTAGGGCTTGTTGTTGAGGCCTTAGTACTTCCCTGGAATTGTCCTTTCCCAGGCAGTGATCCTGTCCCCTCAGCTGCAATGGAATCCTCAGCTGTTCCCACAGGGATTGCTCAGGCTCAGCTTGTGCTGAGTTCCTTGTGAGTGGAGTCATCAGTATCTTGGACAAGCAGATTCTCTGTCACAGTGTCCAAAAGTTTTCCCTGGGATCCACCAGGGTAAGAGGAAAGCTCTCTGAAGCTGTGACATGGGAATTGTCCTGCTGGGTGGCCGTGGCTGTGAGTCTGAAGCACAGCAGCTCTCTGGCCGTGTGGTGCTGCTGGCAGAGCTGGCTGCTGCCCACTCAAGGCTCAGGCAGGCACCTGAGCTGCCTTGCTGCGCTGCCAAAACCATCTCAGTGCTCGGGGGCACCTCCCGCCCCTGGTCCCAGTGGGTCCCGCTGGCAGTGTCAGAGCAGTGGCTCGTCGGGGTCGGTGCTGCCCCTGCTCTCCACTCGCCCTGGCCCCGGCAGTGCTGGCCCCGCTGCCATGCACACACAGGGAATGGGAACTGCTGCCTGATGCTTTTGGAGCTGTGCCACTCCTGCTGCTGCTGCTGCTGAAGACACCTTGAATGGACTAGTGGGACTGTGGGCTGTATTGGCCTGTGATAGCAAGGTCATGAAGGCAGAGGTGCAGATGGTCCTGTCAGTCCTTTATCTGCCTGTTTCTGGAACCCAAAGAATCCCTCTTGATCCTGTGAGGCACTGAGTTTTCAAAGTAATTGTTCCTTTGTTGTTGTTATTTTCCCTTTGGGCAGCATCCATATTTGAAGCCAGCTGAGCCTCTCTCCAGACTGGCATCTCTGATCCCTGCAGTGAATCCATGGAGGCAGTTCAAGAGGTGGTGATGATCATTGCAGGATGACACTCTAGTTCAAGTTCTGAGTGGGTCTCAGAATAAAAACTGTATCAAACCTCAACTCCATTGGGAGGTTCCCTTCCTTGTAATCCTGTGAATAAATGCTACGTTGCCTTTGAGCATTTTTTTTTTCAAATGGAAAGTTCCATTAATAGTGGTTTTGGTATGATTAGGAATGGGGAAGTATCTCCTTCTGATGCCCAAATAGTTTTTGCTATTTTTTCCCTTCATATGTATTCATAGATTTGTACACTACTGTTGTATGGTTACATAGTTCCGGGGTAACTTCAGTACTTTTCCTCTCCTGATAGGCAGAAGGACAAAACACATCCCAAAGGCTCCTATCCTATGTTAGCTCCTCTGTGAACCAGGGTTAAAACATGTTCTCAAGGTACTTTCTCATAAAGTAGGTATAGCCTGTACAGCTAGTACAGCTAGTAGCAAGAAAGAGGGGCTCCAGAAGAGGTGGAAAGAAATGGAGGAAATTTCCTCATTATTGTGCTTCTCCTTGGGAATTCTTGTCAATCATGCTAATTTTCCAGACTTATAAAAGCACTTTCACCCTATGTGGGGTTGTCATCTTTCCATATCTGCCCCTGGAGTCTTCCAGTTAGAAAGCCAGAATTGATATAACCTCCTCTATTAATATTGACTCAAAAGTGTGTTCTTTTATGTTTAATGTTTCTCAATACATAGATGTCACAGACTGACCAGCCAACAGCAGGATCGACCCACCTGGGGAATTTCTCCTGCTTTGTGACTCAGGAGAACTTCCCAGGCTATTTTGTGTTTGCTGTAGGGAAGCTTGGGCTGCTTTGCATAAATTCACAGGATCGACCAGTGCTGGGAGGGCTGCACCTTGCTGCCCTAGTGAGAGGTGTTAAGCTGCACCTTCACCTTGGAGGCAGCCAAGTACAGCACTTTTGTGCAGAAACACTTAATCAGCCCTGGTTTGCACAGCTGCAGCAACTGGGGTTGCCGGAGTGCCCCTTCCTGCATTGGAAATGAGCTGAGTCAGTCATGGGACAGGGCAGGGCATGCCCAGGTGTGCCCATTGGGAATTCCATCTGTCCTGGGTGTGTCCCATGCGGCTCCTCAGTGACATCCCACCCAGCCTGGAACATGGAACTCCCCGTTTCCAAGGACACGTGGCCATTGTCACCAGCACAGGCAGGACCGGTCAGACCCTTCCGCGGCTGCAGCGAGAGCGGAGGTGTCAGAGCCTTTAGCGAGTGCTGCTCCACACTGGTTGGAACTCACACCTGCTGCTCAAGAGGCTGATCCACACCTGAGTGGAGGTAAATATTTACAGTTCTGTGCAGAAAGGGGGGGCTCAGTGATAAATTCAAAGTCAGGACCACAAGTACCTGAACATTTTACTATTTATTCATTTTATCCAACAAAGCTATTCATGTTAATTGACTGTAGGTTACGGTATTCTCTTCATAATCAGCATTCTGTCTGCTGTTGGGTACAGATGTTCTCACTTCTCATACTAATTACTCTGCATGCTCAGTCTCTCTCTTCTACTTAGAGAAAAATTTCTTGAGTGGGTGGCCATGGTCTGCTCCTGCTGGAACGACATTTTACCCAACAGAGCTGATTCAACACAGTTGCTGCGTTGGCTTTATTCATTTGGGTCTTGTCTTTGGGGTTCTGCCAAATGTCCTTGTGCAATTCCGAATTCTTTGTGTCCACCATCCGAGGTGCATTCATCTTCCCAAGCCTTGCTAACCTCCCCTAGGTCTGAGGCCACTGAAGCCTATCAAGCCCTACACATGAATAAGGCAATTCAGCCAACAAGTAACCTGCCTTTCCAAGGCCAGGCCATCGCTTGGAGCTTGTTGGCTGCTTCTTGTTTCATGGAGAAAATGTCTGTTTCTGTTAATGAGCCTTGAAAGCCAGAAAGGCCAAACAACAAAGAACACATATTTTCCTAGCACATATTGCCCATGTTGCAGATGTTGCTGCAGGATCAGTGTGTGTGTGGCAGCGGATCAGCCGAGGCAGGGCGGGATGGCGGAGCTGCGGGCCTGGGCACGATCCACTGTGCTCCGCAGGGCCCAGCCCGCACTGCATCCCGCAGAGCCCCCACGGCCGCTGCCATGCCCCTCAGGGGGACCCAGAGGGGCAGCACCAGCAGCTGAGGGGCTGTGCCGGGCTCTGGGGTCGGCTCTGGGTCAGGGCTTGGCCATGGTGCTGGTGCCAGGTGCTGCTGACCCTGCGGGACCAGCTGGGCAGGGCTGGGCCCCACTGGTGCCCCACGGCCCCTTTGAGGCAGCCCCGGGGGAAGCGACTCCCAGGGATGACACTGAGGAGCTGCCAGTGCAAGGGGGAGATTCCCCCTGCTCTGACACCACTCAATTCATGCTCTGGGAATGGCTCTTGCTCAAAATGAGTGCACTCCTCATTGCTCCATATTTAGACCAGGGTCACCAAGAATGTAAGGATAAATGAAACCCAGGAGCAGTTATTTTTTTAGTATTGGAAGTAGACATTATTTTATTGCCAGCTCTGCTGCATAGGGGAGAGCTCCAGCCACATACATGCCACTTTCTAAGCATTTACACTTACTGATATATTTTCAGTAAACACAGAAATTCCTGTCCATTGGTTCTAAATGATACACACTCCTCATTTACTACTTATTGTTCTCTCTTGTATTGGATGTTGATTTCTCCCTTCTCATGCAAATTAGTCCCTTTTTTTCAGTCTGTTTTTAGTTTTTTTCCCCACAAAAGTTCTTTTGACCTGTGAGGCTGAAATGTCTTTATTAGTTTCTTCTTTATGTTCTGGCCATTCCAATGTGTTCTTGGAGGGCTTGAAGTTTAGATTCAAGGTATCCAGATTTTGAAGCCTTCAGGCTTTGTTTATCGAATGTTATCAGGGTTAGTTTAGAAAAATGAAAAACTTTGGGGATCTAACAATCCAACTCTGACAATAGATTGCCAAAAGACACCTAGCTACTTACTTTGTAAGGCAGAAAATTACAATGGTTAAGATGAACACACTGCCTATGATTAATTAAACAATTAATTGCAAAGTTATTTAAATTCAGTAACCAGGAGAAAATGTAGGCTAAACAAGCAATGAGAAGTTGCATAATAATCCAAGTTGATGTGTTTGGCACCTTACGTGATTTGTTCCCATTCTTTTATAAATGCACGGATGCTCTTAGAGCAAACTCATTCATGAAGCTGACATAAAAGGATGCAAAGTTCAGGTGACTCCCAGTTCCCCTTCATGCCCAGTCCCTGTCCTAAGCTCTGCCACTGCTGATGACTGAAACAGAAACATTAGTGGAATTGTGCTGAGGCAGCACTTCGTGCAAATGACACTCTCACAAGCACAAGTCACAAGTGACATTCTCACAAGCAAAAAATTGAGGGATTTCTAGAAGACTGTTGAATATTTCTTTTGCGATCTTTGCAAGTGAATACTTCAATTGCATTAAAAGTTCAGGCAAATTTCAGATGAATACCTTTTTAGCTTCCCTGCCAGCCAATTTTGTTTTCAGAATGAAGCAGTTGGATGGCAGTAGGTTGTTTTTGTTAAAAAGTATGCTTATGCCAGTAGACATTGTAGCGATGTTTGAGCTCCAAGGTGGCACATTCTAGACTAAATAATGAGTTCAGGACACAATCCAAATTTTGTTACATCTGAGTAACCTGAGGTAAACTGTTTCCATTTCACACCTATGCAAACAATTGCATCTAGAGCTGAGGAAAACACAAAGGGTTTTGGTGCCTGTTCGAGTCAAAATTCAGCTTTTGCAGTTGAAATTCTTCTTGGAGCTCACTCCAGCATGTGCTTCCTTAGTACCAGATAAATCCCAGCCTGGAGTGCTGCCCAAACCTTGTGATCTTTTTGGGAACCACTCTCACCTGGTTTGTCAGCTGAGCTCTGGCCAATTCAGTTGTACTCAGGCATTGGATTTCAAGGGAAGCCCTTGCCTATAAATTCCAGCAATTGGGAAAGGATGGCTTTCTCCTTGAACTCTTGGCTGCATTGGAGGCTCAGTGATGGTCACTCACTGAAAGTGCAGCTCTTGCTCTGCCTTAGCTTAGTGCAGAGCATTTTAAGGCTACAGTGTTGTGTCTTTTTGGAGAGACAAAATTAAAACCACAAATTTCTCATTAGGGATGTGCTGTTTCACATGTGAATGATGATTTCTGTGATTCTTGGTGAGAGTTTGCATAGATCCTAAGGGAATACTTCACATTGAGCAATTGGTATTGAAGAGTGGCAGTAGTGAGACAATTGTGGAACTGGGGCTGGCAAATTTTGCTTTGGCCTGGCACAGAGGAACTCAGGTGAGACAGGTCTGGTTGCTGGTAGGGTAGAGGGTGCCCTTGCAACATGCTCCACGTAGTGCCAGTCAGGGATTGGGCTTTGTTACAGAATCAGAGAATATTCTGACCTCACAGTGATCCACAAGGATATGCAAGTTCAGCTCTGTCTCAAAGAATTCCATCATAATTTTAAATCAACTTGCTTGCCTTGTCCCAAACTCCCCTTATGACATTTCTTTTTT